>NC_040893.2:11125759-11398259 GCF_900634795.4 Betta splendens
AGCCTCTCATTGTACAGTATGTTCACTGTCAAAGCGTGACGTAGCACAGCCAACATGTGTGAATGGAAAACAAGGGTGTGGAGGCTGTTAAGGAAACTCACGTTTACTTCAATTAACGTTAAACCACACTGTAGTGGCCAAAGTGACGTTTCTTCCAAGCCTCATTCGTTTTCACCATCTCCTTTCTGGCACTAGACGCTTTAATATTGGCTGCCAGAAAAGTGAAGTCGCAGCTTTTGACGCAACGTTGATACGCAGAGCAACAAGTGGGGCCCGTTCACACGGACACAAACACACACACTCAGGTGCCCGTTATTTTCCTGCGTGCGCAAACACAACTCAGACGTAATACCTGCAATTACGGAGAATCAACGCGCGGACGCGGACGAGGGGCGAGAGGAGCGAGAGGGGGGGGGGGGGGGGGGGTGAAAAGCAGGAGCAGAGTGATGTCAAATCGGGCACGGGCCTCGTGTTTCTGCACCGTCAGCGGAGCAACGGGGGCGAGACGCACGAGGACACCGGCGACACGGTGTCCGGTCGGAGCGTCGATGCCTGCGTTGCTCCGCGACGCTCCCGCAGCCTGAGGTGCAGCAGCGGCAGCGACTCAATAAGAACAAAACAAGGACATTATCTGTGGCAGGTCCATTCCCCTTTGTTCATTACATGCGTTCCGCAACTTCAGCCTGCGCCCCGGGCGGAAGGAGCGCGCGAGACGCGGAATGTACCTGAGCCTAACGATCCGTCTGAACCCAAATGCATTAGCTCCGGGCTTGTTTCAACAATCAGGCGAACACCCCCGGAGAACGCAATTACGCTCCTCGCCCCGTTATCCCTCCTCTTCTTCTTCCTGTGCCGCTCTCTGTCTCTTTCAGGGCTTTAATCATTTATGATTTAATCACGGGGTGCGCTAACAGACACCGCAGCTGCTGCCTGTCGCGCGCGCGCGCGCACGCACGCACACACACACACACTACATGCACAAGTGAGAATATGACTAATGGCACTGTGTCAAAGTGCTTC
The DNA here is from genome assembly GCF_900634795.4 of Betta splendens. Lineage (NCBI taxonomy): Eukaryota > Metazoa > Chordata > Actinopteri > Anabantiformes > Osphronemidae > Betta > Betta splendens. Next base: position 11,126,780 of record NC_040893.2, read on the forward strand.
TATTTACCAGAGGTGTTACCTTCGTATTATAAACTAAAAGATTCTAGGGAGCAAACGTTGTGACATTTGTCCTCTTTCTGCAGATAAACTCTGTCTTTTTATCCGTTTCACTACTTTTTGTGTACATTTGCTTCGGCACACGAATTAATACTCCCATTAGGCTGATGCCGAATGCTTTTAACGAATTTCCTTCAAATCAGAGGAGAACTCTTGCACTCTGTTTCCAGACAATTAAGAAAAAAAAATCTAATATGTTACCTTTACAATTATCTGTTTCAGGAAATGGTCTCTCTCAAGCGTCGAGCCAAATGGGAAGTTGGTGAAAAGTCATTTAATGTACGGTTTATGCAATAGGCGCCGCAGTAAAAGTAGAAATTGAAATTGCTTTTCAGGCAATCATTGTTCTGTGACACTGAGTTCACATGCCACTTTAAATGTAACGCACGCTATTGCTGCACATCTCACCCCGAACTTTGGTAACTGCATTTTACTTAGAGGTTATAGCTGAACTAACTACATATTAATTCTAGAGGGAAAGTGCAATATGTTTTGGAAGTTCTATATAAGACATGCCTTGCTTGGTATTCAGTAAAGGTAGGATGGGGGGGCGGTCACTGGACGTCATCGCCTGGAGATTCAATGGACTGTTTAATTCAAAACTCAACTTAAAGTCGAAGGAAGCTGGAATGAGTTATTTACAGATGACAGAGAAGCAAAGGCAGGACTAGAGACGTGTAGGACGGTGTTTTTGTTGTCGTTGGGCCGTTGTGTTGCTGTCATGTCCACTTCCCTCTGCAGCTCTGACCTAAAGCTGCACTGAAGTCCTTCTGAAAGCGGCAGCGCACATAGAAAACCGCAGCATTTCTACATGTAAATGGAACGTCCACTCCGTGATTTGGGTTCCGCACTGGAACAAACACCAAACCGTTCCAATTTAATTTTCATTTGGCAACGGGGCGCTTTGTCCGGATGCCAAACACAAACTGACCTCCCTGAATAAGACACCACGGAAACTGTCTGCGCCAAAAAACAACAACCTTTGGATTGAGAGAGTAAAAACGTTTTAAGGAAAGTCAGAACGGACGCGTTGTAACATTCACAACTTGACTTTGTTGCGTCTCTCCGGGGTGAAATCTCCACGTCCACTGCGCGTCGCGTGTGCATTTATCTTGCGAACGTGTGTATATTTAGACACGCCGGCGTGCCTCCGCAGTCGGTCCTCGCCTGCGTTACCATGGCAACGACAGAGCCAAACTGTGAGCCGGAATGGAGGGGAGTAAGTGATGCGGAGCCGCGGTGCCCCGCGCGCGTGCGCCCGTGCCAGCGTGTGTGTGACTTCGTTGTCGCGTGCGGGTGAGTCGCTTGTAGTGGGTCCGGAGGGACGCGGCGTGTTTGTTTTGCTTATTGGGGCCGATAAGGCGGCGTTGGTGGCACCGTGCCCGCAGCTGCTAAACGTCCCCGTGCGTGTTTGAGCAGGAAATTAAATCCTCCGTGCTCCTTTTGGAGCGCGCCGTGCAGTTTGATCTCCGCTATTGTCTCAGCCGGCGTTATTGACCCGGTTCTATCCGCCGGGCGCCCTCCGCCCCTCCGGCTCCTCCCGTTTCTATCACATCGCTCCGCGCTCCGCTCCGTCTCTCGGCGCGTCTGTCCACCCCTCGCTGGGCGCTCGTGGGGAGATGCAGCTGTTTGTGGGAAGCGACGGAAGACTGATGACGAGTTTCCACCATGCTTCATTTAGCTGCTGTCAGGGGGTCGTGTGCCCCCCCCCCCCCCCTCCCTCCCCCCATCCCCCTAAAAGAAAAGCTGTTAAATGAACCCAAAATGTTAAAGCGGAAAGTTTAGATTCCTAAACTGCTTAAGCAAACAGCTGTGCAGCTTTCAGACGGGCCTGCTCAGTTTTCTGGAGATCATCAGGATATTCATATTAATCCCAGCTGTGCTTCATATCTAGCACTAACACGCAAAGTCAAATGAGAGACCACAACAACCAATGCGGCCTCGCCATCGTTACAGACTCCATAAACTCACAGCTGTAAATGCTGACAACAACCAACTGCTCTGATTTATAGAAACCACAATCCACGATAACGACTTGTGTGTCGGTGTCACTGATGAGTCACTATCTGGAAACCTCGAGCCTCCAGCGTCTCAGACACAAACAGCCGAACGTGAGAAGTTCTTGGACGGAGTCAGCGGCGCGTGACACGCGGAGAATCCGAACCTCTGACCAGAAAACAGCTCCACGGAACGCGCGCCTCGCCTTTTTTTTCCAGGGCAAATTACAATGTAATTATTTTGTCAGATTCTTAATAGTGTTTTAACCTCGGGGTACGTTGTTCACTGTTCCGTAATGATACATGCTGACACTGATCAAAGTGAAAGTAAAACTGCAGCTCGCGGTAAATTGTGGGGACATGATCAGCACAATCTCCTTCAGACGAAGGGCGTGTAGGCGTGAAAACAAGCCGGCAGCAGACACAAACCCCAGAGGGGGAGGGGGGGGGGGTGAGGGGTGAGGGTGGGAGCGCTAACACGGGGGACGATGGAAGAAAATGGGAGTTTACGTCACTCCTCCTGCCGCCCGTGTGTTTGCATTGTCAGTCTTTTAGATGCTTAGTCTTTATGGCCGCACGAGCTCCTATCAGCACTTAATAGAGGTGCTAAAAATATATATGGCGGGAGAAGGAGGTCAGGAAGCGCAGATGCGACACAGAGCGAGCCGCGCGCTTTGTTTGACGGAGACCTGGAGGAGTGTGAAAGTGCTCTGCTGTTGCGAATTAGCCGCGTTAGTCACGTGGGTATTTCCCTGAGTGCGCGTCCAAACGTCCCGACTATCAATCTCTCCATCTCGTCCTCTCATCGTTTTTCATTTCACTTCACTTCATCGGTGTGATTTTTTTCGGCGTGAGTGGCAGCGAGTGGGTGCACGAGAGCGCCGGAGAGGCGCGAAGAGGTGCGCGGAGGACGAGGGGCGCGTGTCAGGGCCGAGCGGCGCGAGCGCAAAGTTTGGACCGAGCGGCTCGCGCTCGGGCGCGCTCTCCGCAGCGCGCGCGTCTCCTCATGCGCCTTCCAGACAAAGAATCCAGTGTGTAGGTGATGGAAGATGCCGCGCTGCGGCTTAATCCAACAACAACAAAAGAGCCAATTCTCACGTTATGAGTAACACGTCCCTTCTAATGCACAAAGCAGAGGAAACCAGCTGGAAGGACACGTTCTTCTCCTTCAGCTTTACTTAGAAATGGATCTTTAATCCTGGGAGACTTTGTGAAAACCGCACTCTATAAATAGGAGTGGGCAGCGTTTTATTGTTTTAATAAGTGAAGGGATTATATAGGTTTATAGGATGACTAAAGGCTTGGAGGATATTCATTATGTGGACAGGCCTTTATTGGAGGCATCGTGCTCCTACAACAGGCCAGTGACCCGAATCTCAGCTCCAAGAAATGTTCAGATGAAGAAAACTTGGTTTTCTCTTCAGATGAAAACTTGTCACCTGCAATGATTAATGTCAGCAAATCTGATTCTCTTACAAAAGCTAAGTCTGAAGCACACTGTTATTGTTTTAGTTAAAACGTATGTCAATACATAGGGGTCTGTAGTTTGATTCCCCTGTTGCCAGATCAGCAGCATCATGATCTATAACTTAATAGAAGCTGACATTAGAAATGAGGATTTCTAAGCTACATTCAGTTTTGTATTACTGTGCCTTTGTAATAGAACCAAAATCCCCTTCTTCCCTCCACAAACTACAATATACCAGTAGCCGGTGAGGAGAAACGAGGGAGAGTTGTGATAGAAAGAGGGCACCTGTTAGAGTTAGTCATCTCTCAGTAACCGTAGAAACAGCCAATAGGGATGTGAAATTTCTGTCACCTTGGGAACAGAAAGAAAGGGAGAGAATGAGTGAGGACAAACGTATAGACCGGGTGGAGGAATGAGGATGTCATCATGAGATTACTTAATGTAAGGTGTGTGTGTGTGTGTGTGTGTGTGTGTGTGTGTGTGTGTGTGTGTGTGTGTGTGTGTGTGTGTGTGTGTGTGTGTGTGTGTGTGTGTGTGTGTGTGTGTGTGTTACATAAAGAGGGAAGAATTAATCAGAGCTCTCTACCTTCCACTGAAATGTTCTGATGGATACTGTTATTATGTAAATCATTGTTCCTACGTTTGCTCCGCGGATCCTAATTTGGCTTTCTGTGTCGCTACCTCCTTCACACTGAGATCTAAAAGCAAGTGGGGGCCGTGTGGGAGTAAAATATTAGTAGCAGCTCCTCTAGGAGTGGACTGACCTGTGAGTCACGGTGACCTCAGATCAGGGTGGTGAGCAATGTTCTGTTTTCACTGCAGGTTTAAAGCTCTTAAGAGGTTTTGTTTTTATGTGCCAACAATTCTAAAATTTCTTTAAAATAAGACTGAAACGGGAATCCAGTCCTTTTTAGTAGTTCTTATAAAGATCTGCCTTAAGTTCTTTGGTGGAGTTTGGTTCAGGGACGTTTCCTCAACAAGAGGAAGGAAGGACAGTTCAAAGGTCAGCCTCGGTTTCTGCACTCTCTCTTTGTCTCACACTGAATCCTCCCGTCCCATGCTGCGGGTTTGCTGAAGAAACCAGAGCAAAGCCAAACTCAATCAAGGAACCTAGAAAACACAGGAGGCTGCACTGGTGTCCTGCTGAGTTGAACCGAAGATAAAATCTGCCTCAGACGAAGCAGCGGCGTCCAAAATGAACCTACGGTAATAGGAGACTCATCACACTGAGGAAGAAGTTCATCGCTGATGTCACAGCAGTGATTTCATCTTCTGTCCTGTTTTTAGGGAGAAAAAGTTCCTCCTGGTGTCGAGGACTTTTTTTGCTAAACTGCTCTGGAGCCAAATGCATTTACAGTAATGATGCAGCTGTGTGGCTCTCGTCCCTTAACAAAAGAGTGTATACAGTAGTACACAAAAACGCGTCCGTTCCCGTCAGCATCAGTTTGCCTTAGTTGAAACTCACAGGGCGAGAGACTGCTCCGAACGTGGCTGTGCAGTGGATCCAACAGTGATGTCAAATAGTTCTGATTGTGTCAGTCCTGCACTCATTAATTTGAACCTGGCAAGAGGAATGCTTTCTTTTTGCAAGAGAACCTTGAAAAACATCACGTTGCTTTTCAGCTTGCTGAGAAATATCTTCCTCATTGTCCAAGCACCAAAACATATCTTGAAACATTTGAAAACAAAATAGTTTCTGTCAAGAAATTATAAAATAAAAAGTAAAACATACCTTATTTTTTTCCATGTGTGTCTGTTAACACCAGACCTCAAAAATTCCAGTAAGCTCCATAATAATCATTGTGAATTATACAGGGCTGCTTAGAGCTGACGTCTGACAGTTATTCTGTTACAGATTAATCTGAAAATGTGATGTGCACTGCAGATGGGTCTCTATGATGTTTTATGATGTTTTACAAACATCATCCGCTTCATGTGTCTATTTATCAGCAGCCTCTGTGTTCACCTCCAACACAGACTGACATAAAACACACGGACGCGTACAGTCTGTGCACAAAGACGCGGCTGCAACGTCCGAATCTGCAGCCTGAGCGGCGGTGGCAGCCTGATCAGAAAGTTTTATGTCTCTCCCCGTGACTGATTAGACAGGAAACAGACGTGCAGCCTCCGTATCCTGGCAACGGCCCCCTTTTTTCCGTCGCGCTGAGAGACGGACAGGATGCGAGGATGCGTGTGCGTCACGGCTGGTGAACGTGGCAGTGATCTGCTCGTTTAACCAAGGATCTGCTGGACCCTAATATTAACTCCATCACAGACGCAGAGGGGAATTATTGGGGTCTCTACGTCACACAAGTGCACCTGGCACCTGTGTTCTGGGTTTGGAAGTCTAAAACATCATGTGTAGCATCTTCAAATTTAAAAAAATAGAAGTATTGTGAATGTTATTCCTCAATAAAACTCTTTTCTAACACTTTCCACATCCACTGACCTGATAACACCCTCACTTTACCAAACAATTACAGAAAGGCGGCCGTTTGAACGCTGGGAGCTGCCAGTGCCTGTGAAAGCGGTCCAGTTCAGCTCAGTTTAACTGGTTCACTTTTTATATAACCTACATCTGTGTGGGGAACATTCTTCTGAGCCGCCGCCAGACTCGATCTGAAAACACGCCGTGTTTTTATTACAATTGGGGAAGTGACGAAGGCGCGACAAACCTCATTATGGGAAAGAAAAGGGAAGTCAGGTATAAATATAACCCTGCACCCGGAGATCGAGACACGATCCGCAGAGGAGACGCGCGCGGCTGCCAGGTGTAAAGGAGCGTGGGGTGCGTAGGTGTGTTAGAATGTATGCGAGAGGAAAAAATCAGGCTATACTGTCGCTGTGCGTTAGAGCCAGTAAGGATGTGTACCTGTGTGTGTACATGTTTGTCCACACGCTTGTGTATCACTGATGGAGGTGTCGACCTGTGTGGGTGTATGAAAGAGAGCATAACTCTCTTTGTGTGTGTGTGTGTGTGTGTGTGTGTGTGTGTGTGTGTGTGTGTGTGTGTGTGTGTGTGTGTGTGTGTGTGTGTGTGTGTGTGTGTGCCCGACTGTCTTAATCCCCCCAGTCAAAATGATTTTACAGCCCTCGCTCATCTCTTCCAGTCTTTCCAAACAGAGGAAGAGAAGATTAGTCACACCTCCTCCACTCTTGCTCTCAGTCTCTCCCTTTATCCTCGCTTCTACAAGTGTGTATCTGCGTGTGTGTGTGTGTTTGCGTGCTCGCGCGCGCACGCATATGAGTGTGTTTGCATTTGTGTGTGGGCTCAGCGATTTTACGTAAAGCTCCATAGAAAAGGCAGGAGTCAAGCAGAGAGTCCTTGGCAGCAGAATGCAATTGCTGCTCAATGGAGCATTTTCTGCAGAGCTGACCCTGCCATATTGAGTTTTCTGTAGAGGCGTACACATGCACAGACACACACACAAAAGGTTTAGACGACGGAGCCGCAGTGAGACATTCAAAACATGGAAAAGAACTGATGGAGCACATGCAGAATGAACTGTACAAATACTGTAGCTGTGAGCAGTATAACGGAATGAGTACATGGGTTTAAGTCATGTAATGTACTGTAAGACAGATGGATGGATGGATGGATGGGTGGGTGGATGGATGGATGGATGGATGGGTGGATGGATGGATGGATGGATGGATGGATGGATGGATGGATGGATGGATGGATGGATGGATGGATGGATGCTCGACAGTCTAATAATCAAATGTATCATATCGCAACAACATAATAGTTAAACTCTTCACAACTTGCAAATCAATTTTTATGATCATGATAACAAACATTGCAATTAGCTTAAATGACTTAGAAACTACTTTGTTGAAACGCAAAGTAATTCATTTTATTTGGTTCATAACAAAAAGCTTTTGTCTCTTTTGGACTGAGCTGAAGTGAATGAGAATGAGACACTGGCTGTACATTTGAGTGCAGCCTCTCCCCTCACACGTTTGACTTAATAACAATAATTATCACCTAATCGCATGCATACAGTGATCGTGATGACTAACACAGCTGTTGGCAGTGTTTCTATTTGTGAGTGTGTTTTTCGTGTGTGCCGGTGTGTCTTGAGGTCAGGAGGAAGTGGGTGGTGTTTCCTCCGCTGTGGAAGTGTGTGTGATGACACGATGACCTCTCCGTTCACGCCGCTCTGTACCTTTAACCTTTGTCCGGCCTTCTGGGGCGAGAGCAGTCTTAGCATTTATTATGTAATCGTGTTTTAAGCTCTTGACCTTTTATAAATGATTGTCATATGTATTGAAGAGGCCAAGCAGAATCATTTTGGACACAGAAAAAGAAATGTTTCATTAAATCTTTACATTAAATTGTAAAACCTTTTTTAGTCTCAACTTTTTTTGAAATTAGGAGAATTTAATTTATTTATCTTTATTCAAAATCAAGGGAACACAAGAACATAGTGTCAGTAAACCTCTGTTCTGATGTATGTATGTATTATAATAATTATTGTGCTTTTTGTGTGTCTCTCTCTCTTTCTGCTCCTCCTACTTGAATGCGTCACTGCTCTTTGGATCTTAAAGGTAAGAGACACCCACTCTGTCACAATGCTACAGACAGGCAGACAGACAGGCAGACAGACATGCAGGCAGACACGCCAGATGCAGCGTTCAACAGATGGACAGATTAATAGATCTCACATAAATTGATTATCAGGCAGACAGAAGCAAGACAGATGAACAGAGATAGAGAGACCATGGACAGACGGACAATCATATCTACAAGTGCTTCAGCAGACATTTTGGCTGTGATGGCTTTCCTCTGTTGCCATGGCAGCACTGTCACACACCAGCTGGACTGCAGGAAAGCTGCCCTAAGACACACACACACACACACACACACACACACACACACACACACACACACACACACACACACACACACACACACACACACACATGCACGAGTTTCTCCCCTCTGCACTCTTCAACCAAATGACTTATTTTACTTAATAACATAAATTATAAACACCTCCCTGTCGAGAGGGAAATTATGCAAATTAAGTGATTATTGCCTGTGGTGAGTTTTCCATCCGACTGTGCGTACGAGTACGTTCTTGACTTCACGAGCCATTCCTACATTACGATGTTTAGACATGAAGGTGCAATTAGTAAGATGTGGGTCTTCAGTTACATCTAGCAGCAGCTGTTGGAAGCTACAGCATCGGCAAAGCTCATTTCAATAACAAATTACAGGTTGAATGTTCACCATTCACTGTGTCGAATACCATCGCATTGATGCAAACAGCTTTTTTTCTCACGCGTGGCAGAAAACGCTCCAGTGTAAATGTGGCCTATTGGCACCTGCTCAGCTGTGGCCGGACTTTCTTCATACTGTACCTGCACAAAGCTGAGCTCGCGTTGCCTTTCCTCGGGCAGAGAGGCGGAAGGCGGGACACACCTCCTCCTGTCCAGCCTTGCATTCCTATCATTGTACTCACAATGGGCGGCTAATCGCAGATCAAAATCAATGGAGCACAAGCCACTCACTGGGCCCCATAGAAAACGTGGTGCCTTCATGACTCAGCCTCCGTTTGGGTCTGGTGGTCACTTCTCTCCCCAGAAGAATGAGCTGCAATTACAACAAACGTGTGTCATCATCACAGCAGGGTGTGAATGTCCACTGCCGTAACGTCTCCACATCCCCAGACTTCAACACCTACGCCATCGACAGACTTTGTGCAGTTTCCTCCGGAGCCGCACAACTTGGGTTTAACTTTTAATGCCCTCGTGTGTTCTCTCTTCATCAACTTATAAGTTCTTGCTGCATTTTAACCCAGATGTGTAAGAAGTGTGTAACCATACACACCGATCAGACATTTCAGTAGACGCACACACACACACACACACCCTTTGCACCTGCCAACGGACACACTCGTATTAAAACAGGTAAGTAACAAGGCTACGATAGCAGAGCTCAAATGTTCGACCTCGGGTGTGCGTCAATTAATGGGCTGGCGATAATGTCTGTGTTTGACTGTGCCCACTCAGAGCAGAGGCTCAGGTCTACACACACACACACACACACACACACACACACACACACACACACACACACACACACACAGGCACACACACACACACACACAGGCAGAATACAGCTTCTAGACCTTTGTTACATTGTGGGCAAAATATGTAATACAATGTAATTGATGCTGAGTTGAATACATTCTGTTTACTTTCCAGCAGCAGACATAAATCCTTATTTGTCAAATTTAAATAGTTTGGATAAAAATGGTGCCCTTCTAGCATCAAGTGAAGTATGAAAACCATGGAGGTGTTAGTATAGGGGTGTGTTTGTGCTGATGTCTGCGGTGTTTAGCCTTGTGTAGTCCTCTATGAAGTCAAGTTGCATTTAACATCACCGACACACACACACACACACACACACACACACACACACACACACACACACACACACACACACACACACACACATGAAATGTGATTATTTTGAAAGTCAAAGGAGACTTCTGCAAGTCCAAGATAAGGCAGCCCTGAGCTAGATACAATAAATATTAATGTTATTTTTACTATTTCACTGGTTTGCGTCAATGTGTGTGTGTGTGTGTGTGTGTGTGTGTGTGTGTGTGTGTGTGTGTGTGTGTGTGTGTGTGTGTGTGTGTGTGTGTGGTAGCTGCCATCAATCTCCAAGCTTACTATCAATCACTTCTTGTTCAATCAGCTAAGTGCCTCACTGCGATGTGTTTGTATGTGTGTGTGTTGCTGATTTACGTTCTCCTAAGTTTTTCCCCTTAATTGAGCAGGACGCCTTCAAAGGCATTTGCATATTGTCCGGTTGATGAGAGCATCTTTTAAATCCTTCGGCCTGGTTCGGCTCTAACACACGAGACTCCTTGAGCCACGACGTCTTCACGCGAGCCCTTTCAGCTCATTAGAGGGTCACATCACATCCCATATACTCTGACATATGTGTGTGTCGTCTGCATGTGTGGAGAGGGTTTTATCCGTAATCTATGTTGTGTCACAGCAGGCTTCCTGTCCAGTCTGCTCCTTCTGGCAGGAATCCTTTAGTCAGAATTATGGCCTCAGGCAGCAGCTACACACTATCATGTTTGTGTGTGTGTGTGTGTGTGTGTGTGTGTGTGTGTGTGTGTGTGTGTGTGTGTGTGTGTGTGTGTGTGTGTGTGTGTGTGTGTGTGAGTGTGTGTGTGTGTGTGTGTGTGTGTGTGTGTGTGTGTGTGTGTGTGTGTGAGACCTGAGCAGTGAGATTGATTGAGTGGCTGGTGCCCTGTTGTCAGCACACAGTTAGCCTCATTAGGAATGGGCCTCTGTGTCCTCTCCTCTTCCTCCTCTTCATAGGTCTTCATCACTTCCTCTCTCTTTACCACCTTGACCTCCCGTGACTCCATCTTCTCCTCTTCTCCATTTCCACAAGGGGTACGCTGTGGTCAGTCCAGATGCCCCTTTCTGTGAGAAATGGAATTGAATGTGAAGGCTGAAGATTTAATGAATATTAGCTTATCCTTCATTCTGACCCTTTTATAGCACAGCTCTAAAAGTATATGGATACAAGGATGTTCATATTACAGTACGCAGCCAATGAACTCATCAAGTATGGAAAACTGGAGATTTTTTTACAAAAAGTATACAGTATGTAGAGTATTATATCATATGTTATTCATTCATGTCAATAAATGACAGAAACTAATAAAGCAGAGCATCTTCTTTTTATATTAGGTGCTAATAAAGTGTGGGAAAAGCTTTTGCCAAGATAGAGTCAGTCCATGGCTATTTTGAGGTTGTACTGATGTGTACCTCACTCAGAGCGATGTCATGTTACCTGGTGTAAAATGAAACGGAATCACTTTCCTTTTTTCACTGCGAGCCGGTGTAACGAGTCCAGTCACCGGGGCCCACGTGTGTGTTTGTCCAGCGGCTGGCAGCAGCATCCTGTCGCAGCTGCAGCCAGGTCATTGTTGGGAGAACGAGCCAGTACCAAAGACCTGACACGATGAGATAAAAGCATGAAGGGAAAAAATAATAATGATAAACAGCTGCAGGTTGCACGTCCACTGCAGAAACAGAGACGGGCCAATTCTCAGCTTCCAGTCTCTGCTTGTCATGTAAATCCACTGAATGCGAGATGAGAGAGAGCTTAATGCAGTTAATAATAAAATAATCATCCTGACCCAGATTACGGTAAACAACAGTAGATACAGTGCAGGTTAAAAACATTTACTACCTTGTTAAGAGGAGAAACACGCAATACACCGCTTCCCTAAAGAAAGCAATCAAATAAGTCAATTAAATTTCTCTTTAGATGTCACAGAATTTGCTTAATTATCCAAAGACCAGAGTGGCAACAAATTAGATCACTTGAATGAATAGGCTCATCTTGCCAGCTCGTAATTGCTGTTCCTCGGCTTCTTCCATATTATTTTAATGCTTTTGGGGTTGTAATTATTTTTCTGACTCAAGCCCGTTGCCAAATGGAACCGTACATGATGAGTTTCACGTAACCTAGGGTGTGCGTTGGTTGCGCCGGCGCCAGGATCCGCGCGTAATGAGCCGCCTGTGCATCGGCGGATTTACTTTCCCAGCATTTTAGCTGCGTGGCGCTCTTCCTCCTTGAGGGAAACCGCATCCCCGTCACAGATGTGATACACAGTTATCTAAGTGCGCTGGAAGCTGCTCACTGAGCGATACGACCCATGTGACTCAGTAATAACTGGGTGGAAACGTTCATCAAGTGGAAAACAAGTTTTTAAATTGTCTGTTTTGCTGTTCCAGTTAATGTGATGGAGATGTGTTTAGTTAATGAGAGGGGGTTGAGGGACATCACACCCCCCGGCCTGCTTCCAAACAGTCTCGATGATGCTTTTAGGAGACGCTCTCCGGGTAAATCTGAAACTTAGGCTGCAGAGCTCTGACCACTGGGGAGAGAGAGAAGCACCTGTTGCATAAGCTCAATGTTGGCTAAAGAAAAAAAACATGTCATTCTCAATATATTAAAGTAAGAGAAGAACCGTTGTAGGTTTAACACTTGGTTACAGTCAATATTTTCTTCAGGTCTGTAGGATGTTTATGAAAAAACACAGTTCTTCAATCTACTGGAGGAAACGTTACAGCGTCCAGCCTTGGTGTAAGGACACTGTTGACTGTATTCCCTGATAAGAATGCTGATGGTGGATGGTTCTGACCCTGAGACCCCTCTGACACGTCCGCTGCTGTTCTCCCCCTTAAACTGTGCAGCTCCTTCTTATCGGGCTTCAAAAACCTTCATCTAATAACCTTGTCGCATTTGTAGGGACACACATTAAGATTAAAGGGTGACCTCTGACCTCTAATCCCCCTCAGTTTACCCTCCGTCACCCCTTCAGCCACAGAGCTCTCTGTAGGTATTGCAAAATGTGTGATGATGTCCATTTTTTCCCAACACCTCCACCAACACTGAACAGTTTAAAATGAATAAAACATGAGCGTTGCACTACGTACTTGAGGACCACAGAAGGACTTCCTGTCAGACCCTCCTCCCTGTCAAGGCCTTGTTAACTCAGTACCCCTGGTGTCTTGGCCAGATTTATGCACACACATGCCGCTCAAGGTGACCCGAGAAATATATAAGGGGGTGAAACACAGGAGAGGAAAAGAGGTCATGGGAAAGGAGGGAGGAGACTGAAGTGACACGGGATGACCCAGTAGGAGAACAGATGGAGAGGCAGGGGAGGGAGGAAGGAGGGATAAGGGGAGGTGAGCGAAATGTCACGGGGAGTCAGAGGTAACATCAAGAGACACAGGCATTGTGCTGTGTGTTGCTTTGTGGCCATGCGTGTTTGTGTGTTTGTGTGTTGGGCGTGCTCCTGCGCAGATAAACAGGGAAGCTCCCAGAGGGGGGGTCCATCCTGGAATTTGTAACAGGAAATTTATTCTACCTCTAAACAATGGTGCAATGCGCGCACGCACGCACACACGCACACACGCACACACACACACACACACACACACGCACGCACACACACACAAAATCAGTCAAAACACTTGTGGACTTTGCATTTATATAGTGTAAATGTTTGTGTTTCTTTTAAAGTTCTTGCTAATCAGTCTTTAAAGTCATATTTATGATGTTGCACCTGTGTTCATTTGTGTGTGCGTGCGTGTGTGTGTTTGCGTATGTGCGTGTGTGTGTTTGCTCAGTCTAATCACAGTCTGTTTATAGTTCAACTTAATACATTTTCATATTTAATCGGCTGCGTTCATGTGCGCCGGCCGCCCCAGGTGTACACTTTGAAGTGGGATCTCACGGACGCGTGCACGGACGCAGCCTCTCGCTCGGTTGCACGCGTGGCTGTGAGGTGAGGGGCTACAGCGAGCGTGCGGACGGACGTGTGCACGCACGGAGCGCGCCTCTCTGCTACTGCCGGCCTCTTGTAGAGTACATGCACGTACATGTACTGTAGAGTTTTTTAGTGTGATTGAAGGCATCACAGACAGGTGCAGTTAAAGGCTCAGAATATCAGGGAATGATTTGTCTTCAGTAGTTTATCTTGAATATTATGGGATGTTAATGTAATCATAGTGTCTCTACTAAGGCCATTATCTGTCTGACTGAGATATTAATACCATGCCAGTAATGGCTGGAAATGCTTGGTTAGTTAGTAATATCACCAAATACTCCCAAAACATCCTGTGAGTAAACATCCTTCAGTTCTGTCCAATTTTAATACATATTTAATTTACAGCTTTCACCACCTGTTATTGCTTTTCGTATGTTTCGCAGCTACTGTAAAAATTCCACATTTTAATGCAAAGCCAGGTTCAAGAAAGACTCGTAACTTCTGCCAAACTTATACCATGGGCTATTGTTAGTGGCTTTGAAGCCATTCTCTGACCTCTGCAGCCAGTGCTTCTTTCCTTGTCTGGTCAAAGTCAAAGACTCTAAATCCAACATGTGCAGTTTGTGGAAACTTAATGTCCCTATAAGACTCCATCAGTGGAGCGCCACTCTTAAGCACAGGTTGGTTAGAAACCACTGTGCTAGGTAGTGTGACATTATCAAGTGCTTCACTGTGAACTACATGGCAACTGTGACATTTGTATCCATGGGGATTTGCCTGTCTGTGATGTCGGCCGTTTCCTAGGCAGCAACAACTGTTGCTTTGAGAAGTGCAGGCAAATTAAGTGACTAGGATGGATGGATGGATGGATGGATGGATGGATGGATGGATGGATGGGTGGATGGGTGAGTGAGTGAGTGAGTGAGTGAGTGAGTGAGTGAGTGAGTGAGTGAGTGAGTGAGTGAGTGAGTGAGTGAGTGAGTGAGTGAGTGAGTGAGTGAGTGAGTGAGTGAGTGAGGGTTCAAGTAGGGTAACAGAACAGTGAAGGAGAGAAAAAGCGAGTGAATACAGAGGGGGATGGAGCCAAGAGAATGGCAAGAGCATGTGGGTGTGTGTTCCTGAACAGAAGAGTCAGATTAAAATAGAATAACAGCCATATGACGACAGTGTGACTGTCAAACACCTGCAGCGGCGAGGCAGAAAGAAAGGAAGCGAGCGATGGGGATAATAGGATGCAAGGGACCGATGGAAAAGGGAGAGACAGGTGACAAAGAGACAGCGGGAACAGAGCAACAAAGAGTGTGAGCATGAATCAGACACAGATGAGGAAGGGAGACCATTACTGTGGGCTCCCCACCAGAGGTTGTGCGTCTGAGGAAGACGCGGCGGTGTCTTTTTTTTTTTTTTTTATGTCTCCCATCAGTCCTCCCTTTTTCCCGCGCTCCGAACAGCGGGCGCCGCCGAGCGCAGACGGGCTCCGGTGTCATTGTCTTTAACAAGGGCGCTGTCATACGCGGCGCATTGTTTCGTTTCCGCTAAGTAGCTTGGGAGCGGTCATGATATTTAGACAGCTCTGATTGGCAGTTGTTGACATTTAAGAGGAGGCCAGTCTCTAAACAACAAGCAGAGCCGCTGACATTTAATACACGGACTAAAACACTAAAACACCACCTGCCGCCTCTGGTGTCTTATCATTTATGAAATGGTCCTGGGTTCTTTATGCATTTGTGGGTCTGTGGAAGTAAAGTGTTGAAGTCTGAAAAGTCCAACCAACAGAACATCAGTTTGGATTCTAACTGTTTCATGATGATGATTTGGGCAAAAACATCGGCATCCGTGTAATTGTTAGAATAATTCTTCATCACAGCAAACAGCAGCTTCACGCAGACTGAAGCTCTGCATCAGACGCCGTGTATTGATTGGACCTGATGAGAACAGCTGACTGGGGACCGGCCGAGGCCGCCGCCTGAATATTAGTGTCAACCTTCCGCCACGTGGAGCCGATTCAAATCAGTCTTGCTGGATTTGCTGTGGACGAGCTCGGGAGGAATTTGGCCACGGGCTTTAATTAAGATTTGATGCCGCGGTGATAAAGCGACGGGCTGATTCCCACCGTCTGTGTGTGATATACTGATTTGAGGTCTGACAACCAGCGAGGCTTTTTTTCTCGGCCGCTCTTCTGTCTCCTTTATTGCAACATCCCGACACGCGTCTCTCTCCTCTGAGCGAAGTGTGAATGTTATCAGCGCTTTTCTGCCTTTATCCGACTGGATTCCCCTGTTTAGTCTGTCAATTACTGCCTGTGTGCGCGCTCTTTCAGGTCAGAATTTCTGTTTCTCACTCTCTCAGCCTCTCCACATCCCTTGAGTCATGCTGAGGAAATATTTATGAATTATGGTCTGTTGGCTGGTCTCAGTTTAATAACTATCCCACAAACTCAAACTCAAATTCTCTCTCTCTCTCTCTCTCTCTCTCTCTCTCTCTGTCTGTCTCTCTGTCTCTCTGTCTCTCTGTCTCTCTCTCTCTCTCTCTCTCTCTCTCTCATTCACTCACATGCAAAGGTTAGTTGATTAAGCTGCAGCACCACGAGGCACCTGTTTCTCCCGCTCTCCAAGTGACGGGTCACCATGGCAGCAACAGATTTATTGTTTTACACCTGCAGTCCTTTATTTACTGTACGCGCGTGTGCACATGCAGAGAGCGAAAGAGAGAGAGAATGCTCTGAATTGTCGTTACTCCCCCTTGTTCTGTTTGTCTCTGTTTATTTGGGCATTTTCGCCTTCGTCCTCGCCGACTTACGGACGCGGTGCATGTGTGGGCTTGTGTGTGTCATTGCACATAGAGAGGCTCCTCTTTATGGCTTGGCTGTATTCTACAGTGCATGTGTCTCCAGTATGTTAGTGATGCTACTGGAGACCCAGCTCTGTTGGAATAACAACCAGGACCCACTGCAACGCTACTAGCCTTCTTCAGCCATGCAGCATGTGTGTGTGTGTGTGTGTGTGTGTGTGTGTGTGTGTGTGTGTGTGTGTGTGTGTGTGTGTGTGTGTGTGTGTGTGTGTGTGTGTGTGTGTGTGTGTGTGTGTGTGTGACACTCGGGGAGATACATTAATTGGGTCTTTACATTTGTCGCTCTTCACGCCTCTCTCCCATCAGCAAGTGGCAGACGACTGGAAGGAATCAATCTGCATGAGTGATTCACTTGATGCTAAAGAGTGAGTGGCCAACAGAATGTCCCCTGTCGACTTAAATTATCACACACGCAGAAAGCAAACCATGGATTGGATGAGACGCGCAGGGGGACCGGTCAGAACACGTGAGCATATAGGCTTGGAGGAGCCTCTAATCATCTGAAAGTGCTATATCATTACCCCTCATCCTCTCACTCTTAGATCAAGGTCGACCCTCTTGAAATGCAGATTGGCTCAATTCGCCGCTTCAGATGGCTTCATGAACAATGCAGCGGTTGAGAATGACAGGAGTTGCCCTCAAGGCTCCAATTAGCTCCTTAGACTAATCCTCCTGCACGAGTCTGTAGCTAAGCCAGATCCTTATCTGTTGTGGCCAATTTACAATATTAGTATTCATCTAAGTCGCTAATCTAAAATCATATTCCTGAATGTTATTACCGTCAATGGAGTCATTACACTAATTGTTTATGGCAGTAATATTACTCCAGAGGTTATAATAATAAATCAGTATGTAAAGGCAGGCTGTGAATATACATTTAGAATGTGGTTTGTTTACCAGCAGCTTTTTTCCATGCATCTCGGAGGTCCCACGCGTGCATCTGCAGGGTTCGAATCTGATTCCCGCAGCTGCTGGGTGAGCGCATCCCGTGCACCCACTGTGTAACTAATCACGTGCGTAACGGGAGAGCGGAAAATGCAGCGGACCTGAGCGCTGATTAGCGGAGCGCTGGGTCAAGTAGCCGTGGGAAGCTTTTCGGTTTCAATCAGCCACTTTGTCATTCACATACGTTCAACTACAAAAAGCATATTGCTGGGTGCGCCGTATTATTCCATGTGCCAAAAAGCCGGCTCAAAAGGCCACCGAGGCAGAATACGTAAAGCTCACAAAGAGTGTGCTAATATTATCTGGCCCAGTTCTGCCCAATAGGAAATTATCTGGATATTATAGAGAGCAGATTTGGCTTCATCCAGCGAGCTGCAGCTCTGCCCATGTAGACTTAATTAAACCTTTCAGTGAGTTGTCCTCCTAGAGTTGTCCTGCCTCTCTCTCTATTAACTGTGATTTATGACTGTTGTAGTTCAGGGAAAAGATTGAATGAGAGCGCAATATTTTGCCTGCTTACCTACATTCACGCAGTCCTGTTTAAATATTATCTCCCTGGCGTAAACGTGGGCCGACGGCTACGTTAGCAGCCTCGCTGAGCTTTTTTAGGCTCAAGTGCCCCCCCCGAAGAGCAAATTGAGCGGAGCGCTCGCAGCAGACGATCGCTTCGCTACACACTTAGGAGCTTTCTTCCTACAGCTGGGAAATGTGCACGGGAACATGTAGGAAACATATCGGCATCCAAACCCCTGACGCGGCGTCTGTAAAGGTCCTGTCCGTAAATTTACTGATCAATTCCAGAGTGTCAGAGGGTAAACGGGGGGAGAGCCAAGGTTAACAGGCTGTTCTCAAAGGGAGTGGGGGGGGGGGGGGGGGGGGGGAGCGGTCACAGGGAGATAAAGCGAGGAATCGGCGTTTAGTTATGCTGATCACAGGTGCCCTTCAAAATGTCAGACTGGTCCGGGTGATTAGGACGAATGCGGATAAAGACAACAGCAACAACCACTTCCTGGAGGAGGAGGAGGAGGAGGAGGAGGAGGAGGCCGAGCTCAGGGTTTGACGCAGACACACGCAGAGAGGAGGTTAAAGCCGCTAAATACCACCAGATTTTACATTTTAATTGTAATACTCATGCCGCCGCGTACCATGAGACCGGCAGACAATGCTTCCTGCCTCCGACTGCTGTAGCAAATTATGAATAGCAGTAATGAAATGACTGGAATGAATATTGAACCTATAAATGTATTTCGGGAATTAAATCAAAATAATTACATTAAAATAATGACTGCAGCATAATCATAATGGCCCTTCACGTTGCCCGGTCGTGCTGTTTTGGCCCGTGGTTGGAGGCTGGATTTGACGTCTGCCGTATTAAAAATGTGCTCCTTTGTGGCATTTTCAAATCAATTCCGATAAAAGCTTTGGCCAAATTCACGTGAGTTGAAACAGCATTAGAGGAAGGGAAACCGTGTTAGTGTAATGAAATCACGTTGCTATTTCCACTCGTTGCGTTGAGACTGTCGTGGCTCCGTTTGAACTAGATGAAGGATTACATTGTGCGCCGTGGACGCGGTCTCGCTGACGAGGGGCAGCGACCCGTCCGGACCATTACATTATTACAAAAGTATGTCATTCCATTAAAAACCAAGGGGCTTCGTTTGGCTTTGGAGAAGCTCTCACAGCAGCAAAAAGGAAGGCATGATCACAAGTAAACCAAGACAAGACAAGGCTGGAATTTCACAAGATAACACTAAAGGCATGTTCAGCGTCTGCATGAGGCTTTGGTGAATGGCTGTTGTGTCTGAGTGATGATGGCGAAGCAGGTGAATTAATATAACAGATGGTTTGAGGTTTATGGCAAGAAATTATTGTGAAAGGTCAAAAGACAGAGTCTGACATTTACAGAGGCGCACGTCTGATTGTTAGTAATGCACACACACACACACACACACACACACACACACACACACACACACACACACACACACACACACACACACACACACACACAGGTTTCATCATCCTTCCTCAACCTGTTCTTGACAGCACAGTGGGGAGAGCGTGGAGCCAGAGACATTTATTGTTTGTCGGCCGCTCAGATCTCCTGGACTTTCGATTATTGGGCTGGATTTCAAGATCTAAATCCTTTCTCCCTCGGACACACACACACACACACACACAAGCACATACACACACACACTCTGGCAGAGCTCCAGATTCATTACAACGGCACTCTGGCAGACTGATTGAGTGATCAAAGCTAATCGCATTTAATCATATCTAATCATATGTAATAACCAACACTGAGTGCTCAGGCTCGACAAGACCCTCCACTCCCCGCGTCCTCCACCGCCGACGTGAGTGACAGACGGAGGGGGAGAGGAAGCGAAGGCGTCCGGGAGAAAAGCACGAATGAAAGCGTCTGAAGAACATTCAGCCCCTCAGCAGGAACAGACTGCAGCACCTCTGTGCTACCGAATGCTTGAAGAAACGAGACGTTCCTCCTTCCAGCTCAACTCGGGGACCAACAGCTGTGTCAAAACAACTGGCAGGAGGCGATCGGCACTCGCCGCCACCGCCACCGCCGCCGCCGCTGACTTCCATTCAGCGCACGCTTTAAACGCCGCGGCATCTTCAGCTTCTCTGATGTCGCCTCCGAGCGCTTTGATCAGACACTAAAGTCCCACTGAGATCTTCCTCTAGACTGCGCTTACATGTAAAACAATGCTGTATGTTAATTGGAGCGGACCACATGCAGCGTGTAAATATTCCTACAGCACATCATGAATTTGAACGCGTCACAAGGGATGTTGAAGCTTTCCACTGATCCACTTTGTAATATTTGTGGAAGGTGAAACTCTCCAGGCGCAATTTCCGCCCAGTTTGATCCTAAAATATCAAGTGTGTTTTCCTCCTCCACGTTCCCGAACCTCATCACTGTTAAAGCAGGAGGCTGCTTTTAGGAGAATCGCGTGTCGCGCTCACATTGTGGCTTTTAAGGCGCTCACGTCTCAAACGAAGCGCGTTCCTGGTCGTCTCTTGGAAGTGAGCGGCTTCGCTGGTCGTTTTCTGGACTAACGACCAGAGAGTAACCAGGATTTCAATTGTACTCAGCATCTGTGTGATTGTGGTGCTTTCAGCCGCGGCCCCTCACGCGTTCACCATGTTCACATGTCGTCTGAACTCTTGACTCGTTGCTCTCAGCTGTATCGACGTTCTCGCTCTCACTCTGTGTTTGAAAATGATTTATGCAGAAATAGAACCAGATTGTTAGATTTGATCTGACGGATCAGAGGCGGTAATCAAGAAAACGACTGTATTTTGCCTCAGTCGCATCTTCAAAGGAATCATATGCGCTTGGTGAGATTTGTGCCGTATTTGGTTTCCTGAATTATCTGCTGCTTAAGTAAATATCTGCTGTAACAGAAACCCCTTCGCGCACACCGGCAACAACACTACGGGGTCCTGCAGCCGCACACTGAGTCCACGAGCGCGCACACATCAGGGCCTGTGTTTGTCTCCCTTCCCAGGATGCCTTGCTGCGGCTGGCGGCGGTCGTGGACGCGCCCTCGCTGCGCGCGGCGCTCAGAGACGGCGTGCGGGAGCTGCTCCCCGGCACGGTATCCACACGCTCCACACCAGCACCAGTACCAGCACCAGTACCAGCACCAGTACCAGCACCAGCACCACACAAGCGCCCGTCACCTGCAGACACAGCCTCGGGGCCTCGTTGCAAATTAACGAGGCTCACCGCTCATTAAATCAATTAGGATGTGATTAATATTACAAATGAATGTGCATGTTTATGAGCGCGCGTGTGTTTGCGCTTCGTCCTAGGAGTGCGTGTGTGTCTACGTCCTGGAGGGAAACGCGAGGCTGCTGTGTGACGATCCGCCGCATGAACTGCCTCCGGAGGGGAAGATCAGGTGTGTGCGGCGCCTGTGTGTGTGTGTGTGTGTGTGTGGGGGGGGGGGGGTTGTTTTCTCTGTGCGAAAAGCAGGTGTCACCTGAATGAATATGAGCCACTCAACCCCACAATCACATCATCAGCGCTGAGACAGTGGTGTCAAGGGGAGAGATCTCATCATCCAGAGAACACGCGGACCCTCTCCATCCCTCTTGGCGCGTTCTCCTCTGATCCCCCCCCCCCCCCCCCCCCCCCCCCATCCCCCCACCCCCCTCAAACACTTTTCCTAGCTGTCCTCTCTTTCTTTTGCTCTCTGTCCCCTCATCGCCTGCATCAGCCGTCCTCCTCCTCCTCCTCCTCCTCTCAACGGGCCTCTTCCTCACCTCCCCTCCAACCCCCCCTCGTGGACGCGTCGCTGGCCTAATAGTCCAGGTGACGGTGCCCCGCGTCCCTCGGTGAGACTCACCGATCCTCTCCTCTCTTAAGTGCTCGCTGAGGCCCTGCACCCCCTGCGCTGCTGCGGACGCGGCCGAACGCTTGCAGGAACCAACACTACATTATTGATGGAAGTGTCTGTTAAACTGAGAATAACCTTTACCAATAACCTTTTTTTTCCTCCAACACCTCATTGCCAGAAAAGTACAGTTTTGCCCACGAACCATTCTTATGCAGACACAACAAATGCAAAGAACACACACACACACACACAAGCAGGACGGAAGCACAGTATTGGGGAATAAGCCTCAGGGCACCATGTTATTTATCTGCCTTCACCTGCAGAAGCCTGTTATCAGGACCTTCGCGTGCGCGAAGCCGTCTGAGAGGCGGAGGCCCCATCGCTTGAGCCTCATTCTGGCTCATTGTCTAATACCTACAAGCCCCTTACACAGAGCTCGACACACCCACAGACTCACAACAATGCTCAAACAAGCTCAGCCAACACAACAACAGTTGCCTGAACCACTGAACTATACTGTATGTTGTGTTAAAGTGATGAAGAAATGCTGCAGAATGTATAATAATAATGTTTTAGTCCTGTAATCTCTTAATAAAACATAAAAACTAAAACAACATTTTATCAATTGAAAACAGCCTCCACCCTAATAGATCATACTGGGCATGTGTGCCATGCTAATTACAATAAACACATAGGGAAAAGCTCATTTATGGCAAAATAATTAGCTCCTTAGGATCAGAGAACCTCCGTTGTCATAGTTACGATTATAAACATGTGAAAGGTTATGGGTAAATGAGGCAACACTGACTCTCATTTAAAAATGAAACGGGGAAGTTTTTAAGACTCACACCGAACATGAGTGAATGATCACAACACAACAGCACCTAGAGGAGACAGTGCATTGCTGAAGCCTAGGCACATAATCACCATCAGCTGCTGAGAACTGGACTAACACTCTGTACAATGTGCTCTATATAAATGTGTGCGTCCGCCTCCACTGCTGCAGTAAGAGTCGCCGCTGGCCACCACTGCAGCGTGACCACGTCCCAGCACTCCCAGTTCGACCTGTATGTAGCTGCAGCTGACTGAGTGTGTGCAGCTCCCAGGTTCCGTCTCCCTCCTCCATGCATCAAACATGCTGCGTACGACAGCATTGTTCCCTCCTGCTCTGGGCCTTTTGTTGGGCTCTGCACCGTTCCCGGTGTGAATTGGCTTCATGATCACGCAGTAAGCTACTTTAAACAAGCACATTACATAAAGGTCAGCTGTGTGTGCCACACTGGTCTCGCGCAAAGAGGATGTTCTGGACAGAAGTGGACTGTTCCTCAGTGAGCTGAAATAAATGGACACTTTTAAATCAATGCACCATGCAGCGATTTGGCCGCGGTGGTTGGAGGGGATTTCAGACTCTGTGAGCATGTAATGGAGTGAGTGCCGCGCGTGTGTGTGTGTGTGTGTGTGTGTGTGTGTGTGTGTGTGTGTGTGTGTGTGTGTGTGTGTGTGTGTGTGTGTGTGTCAGAATAAATCAATCTCATATTTTAGCATGAGAAAGCTTCTGTGTGTGTTAAACATGACGCACACAAACTCACCCCTTCGCTGTCGTCACACCTGTCCAACATCTGGACACACATAGACTTAGACGTATTCATTGTCTTTATTTGGGTCCATGTGAACGAACGGGAGCGCGTCTGTTTTCCTAAGCTGTTTTTTTTGCATTCCCTCCAGTCGTCTCCCAAACCCGTCTCCCCGCGCGTCTGACAGCCCGTCTCTCTCTCTTCCTCACTCTGCCTAATGCGCTGTAGGTAATTGTCTTCCTTGAGCCTGAGTCAAACTTCCGTCCTTGTGTCTCAGGAGCATCGCGGAGCAGCTGAAGCGCTGTCAGTGCGCCGGCCTCCCTCCCTCCGAACTGCCGGAGAAGTACAGAACCTGCCTGGCGGCGCCGTTGGCGGCGCACAGAAGAGGTGTGGTGCACTTTGTGTTTGTACTTGTGTGTTTGTGGCGATGCTGGTGGACGGACGAACACAGCATCTGTGTGTCCGCGCGCGTGCGCTGCGGAGCTGAGGGGATGCGGGAACGTGGGAGGAAAAAGCAAAGAATGGGAGGAATGAGCGAGAGAAGCGGCCAACGAGAGATAATGATTGCCGAGGGAGACGTACGGGGCTGCGTGGGCGGGGGATCGGCCGCGAGAGCAAAAAAAGCAATGAAAGGTCCTCAGTGATGAGAAGAAATGTAATGAGAAATAGAGCTTGAATGAATAGACTTCACATTCTTCCTCAAATTAACATTTTTGGTGGTTATTTTTAAAAGGGACCTGCAGGGATGTAATCAAAGTGGAGGCGCTCGGCCACTCCGCACTCTGTGAACCAGTGATAGCGGCCGAACCCTCGGTGATGCGGCACAAGACAGTGGGGTCGGAACCGGAGCGGAACGTGCATCATTCTTACTGTTGCTTCGTTTGCAGCGCCGGCGCTCCATCATCAAACTTATTTTGTTTTTAAGCATCTGCTGTTGCTTTCTACTCCACATCGACAAGAATAACAAATGAAGGGAAAGCAAAGGCGAGGATAAACAGCCTTGTGCAAGGACACGGGGTTTATTTTTTCCATGTTCATTTCCCCTGCATATTTCTATTAGTATTAGAACATGGAGGACGGAGGAAGAATAAGATTAGGAGACGAGACAAGGACATGGAAGGAAAATAAAGGGATGATAATAAAAAGACCAATCTCTTTCTTTCTTTCTTTCTTTCTTTCTTTCTTTCTTTCTTTCTTTCTTTCTTTCTTTCTTTCTTTCTTTCTTTCTTTCTTTCTTTCTTTCTCCTTTTAGCCCTTGTCATCCCTATCTTGGACCCGAAGCAGGAAAGGACCATCGCTGTTTTATTAGTGAGTACATTTGTGTAACATTCATGTTTAAGGACATCTGATATTAACTAGACTCAAGCCTAATTGACTTTGTGTGTTGCAGGTGGGCTGTAATCCACTGTCTGATCAGGATGAGGTGCATCTTAACACGGTGGAGAAACATGTAAGCAGCATCCATGTCTGTGTGTGTCACAAAGCAGGGCTGTGTTGTACAGCACAGCTTATACACGCCATATTCTAGGAGAAAGCGGAATCTTTATCTCGCACTCACATCTCGTACGTAACCAGAGTAGGCCGCACTTAACAGTTTTTAATCCTTTATCTCTAAAGTGTTTCAAGTGTCTTGTCTGTGTGTGTTTTTCTGCCACAGGCCTCGGTGGCGTGCGTGCGAGTCCAGGCTGTTCAGTCGTTGTACCAGAGGCCTCCTCTTAGCCCCTCGCCCATACAGTCCCACAATGCACTGCTGCACCTCAATGTATCAGAACAGGACTACTGTGAGCTGGACCGGAACATCCTGCAACTGTGTGGTATGTGCACACGGACACGCACACACAACACACAATAATCCACAATCTCCATTTCTGCTTTCTCGTGCATCTTACATTTCCCACAACTCATTTCTACAAACATAAAAGTTAAACATGATCACACCCACTCACTGGAACAGGAGAGATGAGGTATGTTAATACAGGAAACCCATCTGGACAAAAGCTCTATGAATTTAGATGGACTCTGCCGCCGTGTGACAGCTCCTGTGTGAAAGCACAACACTCCGCAGAAGCACTGTTAAAAATCTCATGCATAATGAAAATGGACTTGCTAATGCTGTTTATGCACATAGATACACATTCATCACTATTGTCCACTCCCAAATATGAGTTGCCTTTGGTCTGTGTCAAAGCCCCATCATCTGCAGTCCGTGCGTCCCTCCGTCCCCGTCTTGTCCTCATCATTAGTCCCTCTGCTGCTTCGCGTTCACCCTCCTCTGACCTCGTTGTCTCACTGCGTCCTGTTTCCCATCCACCTGCTCACACGCTCTGTATTCCCCCCTTTCCCTAATGCCGATCCGCCGTTGCTTTTATGCTGTCACTCTCCCCCTCTCCTCCGTCAGGTGAGCTCTATGACCTTGATGCGGCGTCGCTCCAGCTCAAAGTCATCAATTATGTAAGTGGCTGAGACTCCTGCACTCCCACGAAAACGCATACACTCAATTAAAGCTGCACACTGCATCCAGAGTGGGAATTCCCTGCCAGTGAATCAATGGTGTTATTATCCATACCGAGAGCTTTTTATCACATAGTAACTTCATCACTTCCCCCATAGTGCGCCCCCATCCCTACGTGATACACGTTGAGCCAGAAGGAAGAAGCAGGGAGGACAGGTGCAGAGATCGGTTGCAATGAAGGATAAGCTGCAGATTGGGAGGGAGGAGAGAGAGGGAGGAGATAGGTTTCAGGGACAGGATGTGCAAAGCCCAACAACAATTTCAGTGTATTCAAAGAAAATAGCAGGTAGCGATAGAGAGGAGGGAGATATGAAGGTTATGGAGGATATGAAGGCGCTGCATCCCAGGGACAAAGCAGCGGTCCATCAGACCTTTAAAGGAGCCTAATGGATCTACAGGCTGGAGGATGGAGACTATGCACAATGTATTTTTAAAGAGAACATGAGATCATATGTCCTTGCAGCCTGAACATACTATACAAAGAAAACAAATGAGAGTTCAGATGTTGAAGAATATTTTTTGTCTAATAAATTATCATTAGGGCTCATTTACATTAGCACACAAAGTCTCTATTTCTTAGTGTTATTGTTTGTGCGATTATTAACAGCAGACATATTTGCAGCTCAACTCTTATTTTTTCTAAATTACTACTTAATTAAAACGAGTCTGGCGCATAATTAGCAGCTCGTTTTTGCCTTTGTCCCAAATTCTCCTCACTCCCTATTACTTTTTCTGCC
Source organism: Betta splendens (assembly GCF_900634795.4). Classification (NCBI taxonomy): domain Eukaryota; kingdom Metazoa; phylum Chordata; class Actinopteri; order Anabantiformes; family Osphronemidae; genus Betta; species Betta splendens. The sequence goes on from NC_040893.2 coordinate 11,153,609, forward strand.
AACATCAAAAGAGGACCTCATTTGCATAGAACTGCAGCGATCAATGTCCCCTCGCAGCTGAAAACATAGATTCTGGCTCATGACATTTTTTTTTTCCTGAAAGCGGTACATTTTGAATGATTATTATCACCTGCCTGACCTTTGCAGCACCTGCGCTGCCTTGACATCCTTCACTGCAGAGCTCGTTGGACGGGGTCAAGAAATGCCACCGCCGCAGCGCGGCCGGCATGTTAAAACCACTGTTTGCTCCCTGTGAACCTGCAACTGTAGTGCCTCCTGCACCTGAAACAAGGGAAAGGGGGAAGTTGTCGTGGTGCAGATGTACTTTCAATACAACCTTTGTTTATTTGTGTTGTTTTTTTTGCTCGTTCATTGTTATAGTTATAATACTGGGTGAGGAGAATGGGAGGAAATGAGGGAGGGGAGAAAACGGAGCATGAGATCGCTGCTTGTGAAGAACTGTCAGTTTTGCGAGGAGCGCTCGGGGCTGCTCTTATGGGATTAGCAGTATTTGGGAGGAGGCTTATTTTTAAATGTGGGTGAAGCAGCATGCTTTACATGTGTGTGTGTGGGGGGGGGCGCTGGCACCGGCTGGTGTCTATTCCTGTCCCGCTCTGTGGATTAGGCAGAAGAATGCTGTGTGAGGAGACGCTGCTCTTGTGGCTGTGTGAGTGAGTAATCGTGTTTATGCCGCTTTACCTGCAGCGCTGGAGTCATCGTGCACACAGGTGCGCTTGTTTGCGCCTCACGCCGCGGACCACGAGTCGGGGGGAAATGTGTCCCATTACCGACGGCAGCGGGAAATTAGCCGCCACTCTGCAGGTGCATGCGGCGCAGGCAGCGCAGATATTCCCCGCGCGCAAACGTGCAACTGAACGTGACTTCGTCTGGTTTCCGTAAAGGTTTCGTGCCGTCACATGGAAAGAAAACCGTGATATTACTTTGCAATATTGAAAAGGTGTTTTCTGTAAATCATAGAAATATGTGTCACTCTCTGTTTACAAAATCGTGCTATTGCAAAACAATGGAGGCGTTATTGAACGGTTGCTCCAGTCTGACTGCGGCCGTTTTCCATTGTCCGCTGATTTCTAATCTTCTCTCCACACCTACACCACGCTCCAGAGAGTCTGAAATTGAGGCTTTAAAAACAATCGAAGCGAGTCCGATAACGAGAGATTCTCGTGATTACACCCCAGAGCTGACGCTGTGTTTGTGTTGGTCTTCAGCTGCAGCAGCAGACCAAGTCGCAGTGTTGCTGTCTTCTACTGGTGTCCGAGGACAACCACCAGCTATTCTGCCAGGTACGCGCGCACACACACACACACACACACACACACACACACACACACACACACACACACACACACACACACACACACACACACACAATGACTCATTCACCAAAAGTACATCTTTACGTTGACTTGTCAACAATCTGTGACCTTTGACCTCTGTGCTGTTCAGGTAGTTGGAGACAAAGTCCTGGAGGAGGAGATCAGCTTCCCGGTGAGGCCACACATCAACCTTTATCTTAACGAACCATCTCCACTTATTTGCAGTACTGTCTGTGTGTGTTCATTCTCTTCTGTCAAGTAGTTGTTGTTTTTTTTTTTTACTCATTTAAATGTCTAATTATGTTTTGCATACTGGGAGCCAGTGGTCTAGTACAATGATATTCATTGAGGTTTGCTGCAACTAAAACTTTTCCTAAGCAGACTTTTAATCCAAGTCTTGTAACCCTTCTAGTTGGTTCCTTTGACTGACAGGAAGCAAAAACTCCCAACATGTAATCGTTTATAATCCCCGGCAGGGTTTATAATTAGGAAATTTGGGCACGAGAAGTAATCACTTCCTTTGGGTCAATTTAAATCTGTTGTCTCTGGTGATGGTGCAGACTTAGCAGTTTTATCAGGTTTCTCATTAAGCTGTGAATAAACTGTGCACCCCAGGCTAAATGATCTGTGTAATCTTGATATTAGTTGGTGTAGAGAGATATTAGAACACAATAACACTCTCAGCACGGCCTGTATGTGTTAGTTTAACAAGAGTGGGAATAGACTTGACTTTCAATAAACTATATTAAACATACTGTACATTTAACCCTTAAAACGTCCCTAGGAACTCCTTTACTATTTCTGTTCAAGTTTCACAATCTTTTATTTACCTCCCTTTGTTTTCACTCACCTGTTATTATACGTCTACCTTTCTCTACTTTGATCAGCTCATGTTCGGACGTTTTGGCCAAGTTGTGGAGAAGAAGAAGTCGATTAGTCTTCAGGACATCAGTGCTGTAAGTGCCCATCCTTCTCTATGTATGCGTCTGTCCACAGTTCTTCCATTAATCGTGTCCTTCTTTCTTCTTCTCTCAGGAGGAGCGCCGGCAGCTCTCCAGTATGTTGGGCTGTGAAATCTCCTCCATGCTGTGCGTACCTGTGGTCAGCAGGGCCACTGGGCAGGTGGTGGCGCTCGCGTGCGCCTTCAACAAGCAGGGTGGACAGAAGTAAGTGCGTGAAACACTGTTCATGTTGTACGGCTCTGTTTCTGTTCCTTTCTCTCTCTTCGTGCAGTGGTTTTTTGGCCAAAACAGGCACACGCTCAATTTCAGTTTTTACCATTGGAGCTGTGATGGCTGTGGCTTTTCCCGCTGATGGCAGATACGGTTTATCTGACAGCAGCTTACAGTAATGTTGGGATGTCTGGCCTGATTGGATGCGTTTATCCGCTCGGTCTGGAGGAGTCGAACGTGTGCACAGAAATGGGCCGCTAAGCGCTCGTGCCCCTCGCAAACAGAAACCATCACTCTGGAACAAGTGTCAGGTCACCGTGTCGCTGCATATGTGTGTGTGTGTGTGTGTGCGTGTGTGTGTGTGCGTGTGTGTGTGTGCGTGTGTGTGTGTGTGTGTGTGTGTGTGTGTGTGTGTGTGTGTGTGTGTGTGTGTGTGTGTACATGCTGCTATCTCCTAAACACAGGACTCTACAGACGTCTGTAAAAACACACTCCTGCTGTGTGTCTCTGTGTTTAAACAACTGTGTGGAAGGGAGATAAAAGTTATTTGCATCATTTGTGTTATTATTAACTCCCCGTCGGCCTCTGATTCATCTTTTCGTCTAAGCACACTTCATATACTGTACAAATCTCAAATGCCACACACGTGCGTGTTCTCCCCCCTGCTTCTCACGCGCTCCCCGCTTTGCAGCGACTAAGACAGATGAAAAGAGATCATGTCCTATAATTTCTCCCACTGCGACTGGCACTGATGACAGAGCTGGCATCTCATTTCCATAGTAACGGCGGCAGGATTACGGTCACAACCGTGCATAAAATGCGATAAATCCGTGATTTACTCCGAACAGAGCCATAAATCTAACAGACGCCTGCCCTTATCATACAGATTGCATTATCATATCTAGAGTTCCTCTTATCCTCGGACGCAGGCGCATGCAAACCATATCGCGGCGCCAGTTACAGGTCATAACTCACGCGTTTCCATAATGCAGGTCCGTGCTGACAAACAGCTGGCAGCGGACGCTGGTTGCTCGCAGGAACATTTGTCTGCGTTGTCTGTGCCGCGTGGAACCCGCAGCATCACACGAGAGTGAACACGTCGCTAGCGTGTGTCGATGTAAATAAATCTTGTTCCACCACAGCCTGGTTCACACATTCACACATTGTGCCGTGCTCCTGATCTTTGAAAATGGACGCCTGCTGATTTTCATTCTTGCGGCAGAAATGGAGACTATTTCCATATATACTATTATCATAACAGTAAAAACTAACTGCTACCCTAGAAATGTATTCAGAGGGCGGACCAACGCTCCTGAATGTCAGTCATAAAGGAGCAGGACCTCTTTTGAGAGCGTGGACATAATTGCCCTTAGAATGATCTTCCCAAACCTTCAAATCCTGCCTCCTTTGCTGGGACGTCTGGTACGAACGCCCTGGAGCGGTACAGGCGGCTCCTAACACAATAATCTGGTACTGCCCTCTGTAGGCCAAAAGAGGTAACTACATGTTAGAGATCCACGGCTCATCCTCCGCTCTTCTGCTTAATGAGGTCACGTTTTTGGGAGACCACCAGCCAGATTTTCTAAGTATATTTGTCACAGACTTGCTTTTTGACACGTGTTTGTGTTTTTGTATGTTTAGATGGTACACGTGGTACATGTCACACAAAGGCTCCTATAGCGGCCTATTAAAGCGTGTGTGTGTGTGTGTGTGTGTGTGTGTGTGTGTGTGTGTGTGTGTGTGTGTGTGTGTGTGTGTGTGTGTGTGTTTTGACTGCAGACACACAGAGATTGATGAGCACGCCATCCAGCACTGCTTCTGCTACACTTCAACCGTCCTCACTTCAACTTTGGCCTTTCAGAAGGAACAGAAGCTCAAAGTGGAGTGCCAGGTACTGCACTCACTCACTCACTCACTCACTCACTCACTCACTCACTCACTCACTCACTCACTCACTCACTCACTCACTCACTCACTCACTCACTCACTCACTGATGCACATGACTATGCACTAAGCTGTGTGTGTTTCTCCACCAAAGGCGCTCCTACAAGTGGCCAAGAACCTCTTCACGCACTTGGGTGAGAGAGTTTTCCCTCTTGTGTCTCTCCTTTCTCTCATTCATTCTCCTCCGTCTCTCCGAAGACAGATCATTTGCGCTAATGAGCGATGTTTAAGCGATCACCTAGTGAAACGAACGGCGCGCGTAATTGAATGAGATATTACAGATCCTAAAGATGATTACACCCAGCATCATAACCATAAAATCAAAGGGCCATTCAAACCGATGGCTCCACCTCTCCAGCCCATAATTACACCGGGGCATTTAGATTCTTATCTACCAGTAAGCAGCGGAATAAGTCACTGGTGATTCATCCTGATTGCAGCGGCGAATGGATCGGCTGGTAAAGCAAATTGCCTTTCACTGTACCAAACCCTTGATTACAGAAGCTCTTATCAGGTCCTGCAGCGGCTCCACCGCTGCCCACTGTGTAATCTCTGTTTCTGTCTACCCGGGCTTTGTTGCACTCCTTTAATTTCCTCTCTTTCCCCTTTATTTCCTCCCTCATCCTCTCATTTTCTCCTTTCTTTCTTTCTCTCTCTGCTCTCTTTCTCCTTTTATTTCCAGATGACGTGTCAGTGCTGTTACAGGAAATTATAGTGGAGGCCAGGAACCTCAGTGATGCAGAGATGTAAGCCCTCTGATTCATCTTCAAAGAGACGTTTCAGTGTGTGTGTGTGTGTGTGTGTGTGTGTGTGTGTGTGTGTGTGTGTGTGTGTGTGTGTGTGAGACAGAGAGTGTGTAGCGTCTTTATCTCCTTTTGCAAAGGCCGTCTTGGCAATTTGTTCCTAACCGTCTTGCCTCGTTTAATGAAAGTTTCTAAATGACCTACGATGGGACGGGATCCAAGCGCGTGGCCGTGTTCTCCATCAGTCCTCTAATCCGCTCTCCTTCCTGGTCTCCAGCTGTTCCGTGTTCCTGCTAGATCGCGTCAGTCATGAGCTCGTGGCAAAGGTGTTTGACGGCGGCGTCGTCAGTGACGAGGAGGTACGAGCCGCCGACAGAGCCTCACATCCGTAGCATCACGTAGCAGCGTCTCCGCTTTGATTCCTCCAGGAGCCTTTGAGTTATTTGGGGGAAGCGGAGTCCTTAATAGAGAGCTGACAGTAAAGCACTGACGGAGACAAAGCAGAAGGGAATAGAATAGACATGAACTGTGCCTGAAAGCACCAGAATGGCTGCACGTCTCACCACCACATACAAACTGCAGAAAGGCGTCATTCTAACCAGTGTCTCCTGCTTGCGTGTGCAGAAGGAGTTCCGCATCCCGGCTGATCAGGGCATCGCGGGCCACGTGGCCACCACGGGTCAGATCCTGAACATTAAGGACGCCTACTCGCACCCGCTGTTCTACCGCGGCGTGGACGACAGCACCGGTTTCAGGACTCGCAACATCCTCTGCTTTCCCATTAAAGATGAAAACAACGGTAACACAACACGCACGCCGTCCGATTAACAGTCTGTTTGATGTTAAATGAATAGATTAAGTAGTGATGCAGTGTATTTGCAGATGCTCCTTCATTGAACTTGAAGGTGCATCTGTCGTTCCTGTTTTGGTTTAAAACCCCGACCTGCGTTTCCACACAGGTGCTCGCGCTCAGAATAGCACAAAGGGCTGTTACATCACATCCTCACGTCTAAATGACGGTTGAATGAAGATGGCCGATTCTCCAAAGTGCACTTTAAGCACTTTGGAGAGTCGGCCATCTTCTGTGTTTGTTCCATACTTAGAAATTATGGAAGAGTTAGACTTCTCTCTGACTTCCTACTTCTCTCAGAAAATCTGAACTCAACTTGATTTGTTTACATAGAGAAAGTTGTCTGAAGCCCAGAGTCAGTGCTTCGAATGTTTTTATGTGCAATTACGTCCAGTTCCTGTGTGAAGTGCGTTCACGTTGGCAGCGTCTGTTCTGTACCTCTGGCTGCAGAATCCTCTGTCTCGTTCTCTCGTCCTTGACTCTGGAGCGCGCGTTCCATTCATCTTCATTATGAACCTCCTCTGGTTCCATCCATCTCCTGACCTCTCCTGTCTGCCTTTTTCTCACTCCTTTCGCTGCTTACCTGTGTGTTGTCACCCCCCCCCCTCCTTCAGAGGTAATTGGGGTGGCTGAGCTGGTGAATAAAACGAACGGGCCGTGGTTCAACCGCTTCGACGAGGACCTGGCCACAGCGTTCTCCATCTACTGCGGAATCAGCATCGCACATGTGAGTCTCTCCTCCCACATGGGACCAGACTGCACATTTTCTGCTTGAGTGTGTTAAAAAGCCGCACAGGCCCAGTCAGGGTCCGGGCAGTCAATTACTCCTATGAAATGCTGTCACCGGCGAACAGTTTCATGTAGAGGCATAAACAGGCCAAGCTATAAACCGAGCGCATTAAACATTAAGTAAACAAACTCAAACGCTGCAGGCCACACACACACACACGCGCTACACAAATGTTAGGAGCCAAGAAATTAATTAACAGCTTAAGCTTCTCCATTTACAAAGGGAGACAGCTTCAGTCACCTCCTCCCACTGCGATGTGTCTGTTCCCAGCAATAGGAAATCCAAACATTAGCATAATACATTTCACCTCTGTAAACATTAATTAAGTTAAACTGTACAGGGCAAGATAACAAAGGCATTTACAGTAAGTCTATCATTACGAGGCCCCGTGCTCCTTAAACGCTGTGCTGTGGCTGCTGTCGGCGATCAATCCTGTCGGGGAGACTGGGATCAGTTCAGTAGCGGCACGGTCTCGGGGGAAATTTAAGGAGAGTCAGTCTGATGGGACTGAGTGGCTTCTGTGGAACTCATAGGCTTTGCATGGCTGCTGCGAAGCCATTAGCGCGCATCGGGCTCCGCTGCAGGAGGAAGCTCCCGCTGACAGTAATGGCGATGGTGATGCACTGCGTTATCCCGCCGTCGCCCACAGAGCTGCTCACAACATTGTTATGGTGTTGATATTGATTTTTAATATTTGTTATCTCAGATCATTATTTTGGGACGATATTGATCCGAGGTTTATTTATTCCACGCAACTAAACAAATCTTCTCCTCTCTATTGCCCTCCGGCAGAGGCACAATTCATTTTAGTTATTTAGCAGGTTTAAAAAAATAACTCAAGTACTGTATGATAAGACTGACGACAGCCGGAACAGCACCGTGTCCAGCATTTCCTATTCAGTCTGACCTTTCAGTGACTGCAGGTGCTCGATGGTTCATCTACAAACTATAAAGATATTTGATTGGAAAAATAATTGCCTTCTAGGCAGCTCATGAATCATTTAAACATGACCAAGTGCATTATTTATCAATGCTCGGTGTGAATCACAGTGGCTGTGGTTTGAACACACTTCCCTTCTGTACTCCTGTAATATGTAAGCAGCGCTTTATTGCTTTGCACAGTAGATGCAGTTTGTCATGGCGTCAAAATCATTTTATTTGAAAACAACCCATGCTTATTAAACCTGAATCTCCCTTTTGGATACATTTATGCAGACAAACACGGGGATCAGCTGAGTGGTGCACGTTATGCAGGAGACTAAGTCTGATGCCAGTGCTGCATAGTTGAATTAAACATTATTATCTTGGTGTCTTTCGTGTAGTGTTACAGTAATATTGTGTTTATTCTCCTAGTCTCTGCTCTATAAGAGAGTCCACGAAGCCCAGTTCAGGTCCACTCTGGCCAACGAAATGATGATGTACCACATGAAGGTAATAGACAGGAGTTTCATTCAAACACTTTGAGTTTCCCGACGGCATCAGTGTTTTTTTTACTCGGTACGATTCAGCGTGTGTGCGTTGCAGGTGTCAGAGGAAGAGGTTTCTAAACTGCTGGTGACGGGCATCGAGCCGGTGAAGGAGATCCACCCGTGCTACGCCGAGTTCACGTACACACCTCGCTCGCTGCTGGACGACACCACGCCCATGGTAAGAAAGGGAGACGGGGACGGAGGGGGAGGCGCATAGTGGAGGAGGATGTAACCACCGTTGTTCCTGTTCGCAGTGTATCCTCAGTATGTTTGAAGACATGGGCTTCATCAACACGTACAAGATTGACATGCACACGCTTGCAAGGTCTGATGCTCGACGCATTAATATGCAGAATATTATATATAGTGTGTGTGTGTGTGTGTGTGTGTGTGTGTGTGTGTGTGTGTGTGTGTGTGTGTGTGTGTGCAGTGACATATTGTAAAATGGCTTAGTCACTACATGTGTCACTACTCTGAACTTTAAACTCCTCCTCTGGTCCTAGGTTCTGTCTGATGGTGAAGAAAGGCTACAGGGACCCTCCGTATCACAACTGGATGCATGCCTTCTCTGTCTCGCACTTCTGCTACTTGCTCTACAAAAACCTAGGGCTGTCCAACTACCTCGAGTGAGTAGGAGCAGTTTGACTTACAATCCTGAACCTCACCATTTCTTTAAACGATGACAAAATGCTTGCTTTGCCTCCCCTTTTACACGTTCAGGGATATAGAGATTTTAGCTCTCTTTGTCTCCTGCATGTGCCATGACCTGGACCACCGTGGCACCAACAACTCTTTCCAAGTCGCCTCGGTAAGAGCACAATGATGGTCCTGCATTATTGGAGGGCCCGAAGTTGAAGTGTCAGGAATAAAAGGGGGTGGAAACATGGACACAAACACAAATCCTTACTGTTTTAATGTCACGGTGCTGTAACTGTGTTTCTGTGAATGTGCACTAGTCAGAGACCATAAGTCATTATGATTAAGAGCATGCTCCTCTGTTTCAGTGCAATCATGCAAAACCCTCCAGTATCTGAAAGGCACAAACACAAGTTGTCATTGTTACTTTGCAGGGTTCACACACAGTTGAGAACGGAATTGCTGCATTTTATTGAAGGATGTTGTTTCGCTTCAATCAATATGGCGCATTCATAAAATAGCTTTTTATTTGTCTATTTCTATTTTCAGCAATCAGTGCTGGCTGCTCTCTACAGCTCAGAGGGATCCGTGATGGAGGTAAAGGCACAAACAGTACATTTATATAAACCTGAACTTAACGTTGAAGGATTCTGTTTACATACATGTATATTGGATTGCTCCTTGCTAATAAAGTCCCCTAGAGCCACTACTGTTGTCGTGTCCTAGTGAGACATCTAGTGGTAACAACCACTCGTGCCTCATGCTGCACTGATGAGGCGTGAAGTGGCTTTGCTTCTGCACTGCATCGTGGCCCAGCATCTCTTTTCCGAAGCATACTTTACTAATCATGCTCTTTTTGCCCCCACAGAGACATCACTTTGCCCAAGCCATCGCCATTCTGAACACGCAGGGCTGCAACATCTTTGAGAAGTTCTCACGGAAGGTGAGACACAGTGTTACAGATGCAGAGTTCAGTCATTCAGACATGTTCCAACCTCCTCCCTCTGAACGTGCAACCTTACGCTATTTTGGATGCTGTGAAGGACTACACACGGATGCTGGATTTGATGAGGGATATCATCCTGGCTACAGACCTGGCTCACCACCTTCGCATTTTCAAGGACTTGCAGAAGATGGCTGACGGTAAGCCCCGGTGCTTCAGGAAGCACAGACACAGCTCACGTTCATTCTTTAGCCTCAGGACTGAACGTGAGGAAACATTCTATCAGAAATTATACCTGTGATGAATCATTTTGTGATGAATCACAATGTACAGTATAGTTAATGTATTAATGTAGAATATAGTTAAACGGCTGTAGCTATTTAATAACTGACACTTCTCTTCTTTGAGACTCTGAATCACTATAGTAGACTTATTTTGCAGAGATCTGGGGTCAAGCTTGCAGCATTCATCACTGACATTTGTAATAATGCTCTGCATTTTTTTTACAGTTCAGTTCTTGGAGGAGGCAGTTGCTTACTGCACTTTTATGTAATGTAATTGGCTGTACCCTCTTGGCCAATGGTTTGATACGCTTCAATGCAAGCAATTATAAGTCATCCTGAGTGGACGTCTCCTCAGCAGAATCAATTTTGAGCTGTTAAAGCCATTCAAGGACATTAAAAGCCTCTAAACGCCTTGGAAACGTCCTCACACCACTGTAACCTGTCAATCATCAGCTCAAACAGAGCTGAAGCAAGAGGCAACAGAGCGGTTTTGTCTGTGGTTTTACACCACTTAAGGGCAACAGCTGACTGGTTTGCGTGTCTGTTTCAGTCGGCTACAATCCAAAACGAGGCTACCACCGCTCAATGCTGCTGTGCCTGCTGATGACGTCGTGCGACCTGTCCGACCAAACAAAGGACTGGAAAACCACGCGCAAGATTGCCGTCAGTTGGAGTTCTTACGTCCAGATGCATTTTTCCATAAGAATGATTAGTGGGCAAATATATCAACACACTGGGTGATGTTAGGTTTGGTTTGACTCTTGGGTCAAACTGGCCCATTTAAAGGACAGTAGAGACAGTTGACGTACAGTAGATGTCCCCCGTGTCCCCACATTTCTTTCTATTTTACACTATATTCTATTTCGTCAACCTGCACTCCGTTTTAGGATTATGTCTAATCTTGGTCTGCCCCCCTTTTCACCACCGAACCCATGACCCTTGTTCTAAATCCAGCAACCTAAATCCCCAACTACCAAACACCTACAGCAGAACACATATCAGGGAAAGGAATTATTGTAGGGTTTTTGGTGTGCTGCTTGTGCAGAGGCTTAGACGTGTCAAAATATGCATGAGAATGAATGAAACACAGCAAGTACAGAAAACACTAAACCGTAATCTGGTGAAGGGGCATTTTAGTGGGAATTACAATATTGTCACGATTCAGCATAGTTCAGTCATAAAAATATTTACGCACACCTTTCTCGTTTTCTTTTATTTGGTATTTTAGTCTCGTTTTCTCATGAAATCACTTCAGCCAATGCTTTTCTGATACTGTCAACATCCAGCAAATTAGCTACTTCATTGTTAGCTAGTTGTTATCAGTTCGACTGCCCAGCTCACCTGACCAGCGTAGGAGTGTCCAGGTAAACATTAAAAACCTGCATGTGGAGTAGTCGCTAGCTGAAGGCCCCCTGCCGAGCCCTCAGCTGTCCATCTACTGAACAAGCCTCTTCAGGTCAGACATGAAACCAGCCTTAAGGCGATGTCTCAGCCCAGTTCTTCTACTGGAATAAGCAGTGACATGTATGAATCCAACAAGAATGTGATGTCAGGAAGTCATCTCCATCAGCATATGCTTTTACTTAGCTTAACATTTGAAAAGGATTTATAGGTTCACTGACGTCTGCCTCTGTTTGCCCACAGGAGCTGATTTATAAAGAGTTCTTCTCTCAAGGAGACCTGGTACGTGTCAGTGTCAACAGGCTGTTAAATGACACGTGAAACGATTTAGCAAGTCGCTGAAGTGTGTCCCTGTTACAAACCAGTGATGTCAGAACGTGTGCGCTTTGCATGTGTGCGCAGGAAAAAGCCATGGGGAACAGACCCAGTGAGATGATGGACAGAGAGAAAGCCTACATCCCAGAACTACAGATAAGCTTCATGGAACATATCGCCATGCCCATCTACAAGTGCGTACAGAAGGCTAAAGCATCGTTTCTCCCCTACTCTAATGCACACCGCTTCGCCTGAGGCCCAGGACAAATCCCAGTTCCTCACATTACAGCTTCTAAATGCATGGTGGAAATTTCATTTCGAAAATTGCTGCCAAGGTGCAAAAGTCAAGTAGAAATCAAATCACTTTATCAAATTGCTAAGAAGTTCGTTGAAGTGGCAAAACCCAAGGGAAATTATCCCCCACTTCCTGAAATGCCTAAAAATGAGACGTGCAAAAAATTGTGTTTTGACCTTTTGTGGCAAAGCTTCTCAGACAGGAACAATAAATGCAGAGCGTGTCCTAATAGGCCCCTTCTGTCGTTTTAGGCTCCTGTCCGAACTGTTTCCTGGGGCCACTGAGCTGTACGAGAGAGTGGCGGCAAATCGCGAGCAGTGGACCAAAGTATCCCACAAGTTCACCATCCGTGGGTTGCCTAGCAACAACAGCCTGGACTTCCTGGACCAGGAATACGAGCTGCTGCAGTCCCAGGGTGCTTTTGGGAGTGACGACCACTGCCTCAATGGTTGTCTGGATGATGCCGAAGGGGGGAGGGGTCAGTGACAACAGCGGGCTGATGACGTTTGCTGAAGTTTTCTGTGGTCCAATAAGAGGCTGAGGATACCTTTTTAGCGACCTGAGAGGGAGGGGTCTCTCTGCTGTCAATCACTTAGATGCTTAGCAGGCCATGCAGAAAGAACAGGGCAAAGTCTGAAACAAACTGAATTAGACAAGTCATGTGAAAAGAGTGGATCCACCTGAGCCAGTTCAGCGATTAGATACTAAATGTTGATTGTGTCTCTGGTTCTGGAGAGTAGACGGTGGTGACTTTCACTTTTTCAGCAGTTGTACTGGAAAAATAAGTTTCTACCACAAGTTCATTCATACTGTACTGATCCTGATTACGATTGTAAACACACACACACACACGCACACACACGCACACACACACACACACACACACACACACACACACACACACACACACACACACACACACACACACACACACACAATGTGTTTAGAAATACATGACAGAAAAAATCATTCTTATGAAAAAGACTACAACAAGATTAAGTGCTATACTTTCTAAGAACTGTTTCAGAATAGCTTCTGTTGGTTTAAATAGCTCAGCTTCGTTCACACACAACCAGCTGCTGCAGTCCCTCACCTGATGCTTATGAATGCCTGCCGTATGGACCACTCATCTTTCATTCTCTTAATCCTGGGTCAGTGTTCATTTCTCAGACTTTTCCATGAAATAACTCCTGACCACTTTGTTACATCTGAAAACATTTTGCATTCAACTCCTCAACGTATATTTGCTTTATTCATCACCATCACGTTACAAATGGGTTTTATGTGAAATTGTGTGCGTAATAATTCATCTTTCCTCCTATTTGGGCTTTTAATGGACAATTTGACAATCACTGATGAATGGCAGGGTCACAGATCCCTGACCAGACACTCACCCTTTGCATAAAACCTGCGTGTTACAGTCTTAAGTGCAGTACTGTATGTATTTATAAATCAAAAGGCTACTCCCTAAAACCCCTACACTATTTATTTTTTCTAATTATTTCCAATCTCTCCCACCCTTTTTCTCCCTTATTTTCTAGTTCACTGCTTTTCTTATAAACACCACCTTAGACAGAAAGCAACCGAAGCCCTTTAATAGATTCATCTCATTTGTTAGTGTAATTGTGCCAGAGCGTTATATGGAGTGTGTCATTTGGATCTGCCTTATTGCGCATCTTTGCTGCCTTTCTTAGAGCTTTTAATATATGACAATTTAAATAAAGAGTCTGTTTAGTATGTATGGTGTATATTTGTTATTGACATAGTTTGAGTATCAATGTGTTGACTGAATGAACACCTTGTTTAAAAGATGTACATTTGTGAAATAACTATGTGAAACCTCAGATGTCATGCCATTAGAGCTTCTATTTTAAGTTATATATAATCACGAGTTGATATTAATTACATAACTGTAAATCAGTTCAAAGAAGGAACTAGAACTGTAGCCATGACAGAAATTGTTCTTTCTCACGTTTCCTGCGCTCCAAAGAAAACCTTTGGAGAATGACTTGAAGAAAAGTCCGACATTTGGGGGGGTTCGTGTTACAGTTTGTCATATTGTACCTTACAGAATATGCTGCAGAGTTAAGTCATATTAATCACCGAGGAGTTACACAAACAGAGAGGCCTGTAACTGACACGACGGTGAGTAGGCTGAGTGTGCAAGGGCGAGAACTAGTGAGTGAACAAGGGGATGGACGCGTGGGTGTTTGTGAGAGAAAATGAAAAAGAACTGGAGCTTGATTTAGATTTAAATAAAGAAATGTTAAGTATCATTTAGTCTTTAAAGAGCTGATGTTAACAAATTCCTTAAATTACCTCCTCTTATACGCAGCTCTAAAAATGCTAGTGAAGCTAGATGAAAGCAAAAATCATAGGATTTAAATATATAATTTTTCTTTGAAGCGGTCTCATGACGGTGCATTAGGAAGAAAATTTAATTGCTTAGCAAAGAGGTTTGATGTTTGTGTTATACCTACACTGGGATATGCATTAACATGACTGGATGAAATCGTTTGATCTGCCTTGGTCTGCCTCCTGAAACGGAATATTTTTTGCTACAAAGTTTTTTAAAGGGCATACAGATGTGAATACTCACCCTCTTTCTCAAGATCTTTCTCTCGCATGCGGTTTTCGCATTCTTTGTTTTCAAACCATTCTTTAATACATACCTGCCTTTTTCATGTGCAATATGATATGTCTGTGTGATGTTGCACAAATCCCTGTGTAAATACCAATGCCTCTCGTTAAGTTATTACTTTAGGTCTGAATTCTCAGATGTGTTAAATGTTAGCCCACAATGTTGCCATCGAAAATCATTTGTGACAATGTTAATTCTGAAATGCTTTTGAGACTACAGACCTAAAACAGTTTTCTTTACTAAGTGTGTATTTGTCTTTTTATGTTTGTTTTAGAAAGTCAGGGCTATATGTGCCAAGCAAGCATTTTCTACTTCCTGGCCAAGCTGTATAGTGAAACATAGACATAAGTATTTTTGTTCCCCTATGTTGGTGTGACGGTGAGGGCTGATGTCTCTGATTATGACCGGGTCTGAAAATGCAGCCCATCCAGGAAGTCTGATCTCAATCTGTTTCCCATCATCACAGAGCAGCGGGACTCTAACCTGTGATGTAATGCCATTGTAATGATCACCTGTGATATAACTGTTAAAAGTGGAAAAATTATAACTGCTGTAAATATCAGAGTTTTAAAAGAACTTTCTTGATCGTCTGTCATTATTACAATGGGAAGTAATTCAATTCTGTAATGTATTGAAAGTGGTTGCATCCTGTTTCTCTTTTCTATGCCATTTTGGAACAACCCCAGTCATAGACTTTTAGACTTTAGATATGTGTATTTAGGATATACATAAAAACCCAAACTAATGAAATGTATAGTAAATGATGCCTACACTGAAGACTAAATTCAGTTGGCTGTCAGCTATTTGTTTTGTTAAGTTCTGAGTGCTGGTGGTCTTGTTCTATTTCATATGTAATGAACAAGAACATATTTGGCAAATGGATAAAACTTTATTTTATTTTTTTCTTTCTTTCAATAAATCTAGTGAAAAGTACGTGTTGAAGTTGCATATTTGAATGTGAATAACTGAGCCCTGTGATGCTAATATAACCATGACTGTGATATCTGATCCTATTGATCTGCTTCATAGAATGAGCCTATATGACCATGGGCAGATGAACATACTACTAAACATTACATGCCACCACTAACACCCCCTCCCTCCAGAAATTATGTATGATGTGTAATATTTTATAAGTGCATGATACTTGCAGTAAAATTACATCATCATAATGTGCACAGAGGCTTAAAATACAAAGAAGATCAGAGATGACATATTTTACCAATAAGCTGATGCAAATGCAATTAAATAAACATTTGTTTTGATATATATGTCATCCTTTCATTTATTTGCCTGATGATGTGCTTGAGATAATGCCTTTATATTTCAGAGCACATCTGGATCTGATTAAATTTATACTGAAAATAGACAACCATTTCTATGGTTACATTGTTATATGGGAAATTCAACACAGGAGCAGCATCTGACGGGGGAACAATATTATGTTAAACTTGATATCCTAATCTGAATTAAATAGATGTTCTAGTCTACAATAACAACACTGACACAAAATAAAGGCAAAAAAGTGCAAGATAAACCTAAGTCCAAGTTCTCTAAAGGTAATTTGCAGCATCTGGCAAAACAAAACACTAAAATGGCATGATAAAAATATAGTTGCAGCATCATAAGAACATCATACCAACTAAAACGAAAAAAAGCATAGCAACATACAATGTAAACGTTTCAAGGTTAGATTTACACCAACAACACTTTGTACTTTATTATACACATGCAAGTACAAATTATTCCTACCTTTTTTGCAAATTGGAGTAGTGTCCGTTTGTCTGAGGGCTCTGTGATGGACGCAGAAAAGGAGTCTTCTTGTCCACTCCAAGACGTGATAATTTCAATTTACTTCATCTCAAACAACAGACAAACAAAATAAACAAAGCCTGGCTCATCTGTTGCTATGACACTTTGTTCTGATGCTAATGATTGAGCGTCACGATCGCCTCATTCGTACCAGTATCAGGCGGATTTAAGACTGTGTCCGTGTAATTACTAATGTTTTGAATATTAATTTGTAAAACTAAACTTGAAAATGTGCCAGATCACAGTTGGTGACGGTTGTCAGACCAAAGGTTATGACAAGTTGCCTATAAAATGCGTGCGTCATATCACATGACCATTGAGGGTGTGATCATTACTTAACGGAACAGTTTGAATTCAGTTTTGTGAATGCCCGATAAAACAAGAATTTAACATAAGTTAGCGTTGCTCCGCTTCTTCCACTGTATGCTAGGCTAATTAGCTTTCTCAACGCTGTCAACGTAGCAGATGTTTGCTAGATAATTTGTTTTAATAATATGACACTTTATTCATAATTCATCAACTTTTAATGTATAATTTGTAAATGTGTATTTGTAGATTTATTAAACGGTCAGGTGCGGGTGAAGTTGACTTTTTTGGCTAATTATGAATTTCTCGCGTGAGTTGGAGTGCGTGAGCCCTGCGCAATGAGAACTGCAGGTAGTCCGCCATTGCTTTATGATCAACTATCGGGTCTGGCGCTTGGCTGTCAACAATAAACTTGCGGAGACGGGACGCGGAGCTACGAGGTCGAGGAAAGACTCGTCGAGTGCTCCATAAACCAGTAGTCATCCCTGTCCCTCCCCGGAGAACACTTTCATGTGAATACAGAGCCCACGGTCGAGGCAACCATGTCCAATCTGAGCAAAGGCGGCACCAAGAAGGATACCAAAATGAGGATACGGGCCTTTCCTGTAAGTGTACACCGACATAGGTGCGCTGCCTGTCGGCCAGCCGGTGACTCGATCACCGTGGTCCGGGCTGGTGGCTAGCTTAAATGCTAACAGGCTAACTAGCAGTGCAGGAGATATGACTTGCCTATTCGTAAACAAAGTGCAGCCGTGTAATGTGCACTCGCCCCCACTGTTAGAATGGTTTAGGTAGCTGCTCCGTTATAGCACCAGCTCGGTCACAAGTTTATTGGCGTTGTTGTTTTTATTGTTTAACACAAGTTAACTGTAAAGTTCCCAAATGTTAGCTAGTAGACAGCATCTGTCGCGACAGGCGAAGCTAACAGGAGCTTTTGACACTTGTTGTTTTGACTGCTGTAGGTGTTTCTTTATTAAGCCGCATGTCATCGCTGTGTCAGACGTTCGAGTCCGACTCGGTTCTGTTCACTGAAATGACAGTCACTTTACACCTGTTTATGTAAAACTAAGCTGCAGCGTAGCATCACTGTAAAAAGATGCTAACAAAAACCAGACCAGCTAACCTAGTTGTCGGTTTGCAACAGCTGTGGTTGATCAGGGATAGCGAACTCTGTCCCGGTTCTGATATCGTTTCTATGTTACGTTAGTATGAGTTCTGACTCCCCCTCGGCCTCTTCGTATTCTCTTTGTCTGCAAGTCACTAAAAGACCTCGTTTATTAACTGACCCCATTTTGCATAAAGTGAAGTCTGACACTGACTGTTTCATTGTCCACATCCTTCCTTAGGTTTGCCTTTGATAAGTGCGTTCACGTTGTGGTGTATTTCTAGTGGTCTCACAGCTAGCGGGTGTCAAACCTGTGAAGTTATTGTGATCCTGATTTAAATTACATGGCCCAGACCTGACTGAAACTCGCTGCCAGAACAACTTTCTGACATGCATGTGTTTGGGCTTGTATACTGAGAAGAATGACACCTTGTTCTTGTCTAAAGGTGGCACATTTGCATTTTCTTTCTCCATGTGTTTGTCTGAATCCACATAGTATACTGAAGAAAACATATTAAATTTAGATTTGTCAGTATAACAGTGATCACTGCTCTGTAGTGGGCATAATTGCACATTGTTCCCTCTTGGTTGTAAATTTACTTGCCTATTTCTCACCCGGAGTATTGGTTTGTCAGGTTGTTATTATATGCAATAGGAAGGTTTATAACATTTGCATTATTATTTCTGTGGTTTTAATGGACATCATTCAGATCATCACTTAAGCATTTGTTCTTTGGTTTGTACAACTAAGTAGGTGGGCATCCCTGCAGCAACAGTCTTTATGTAGAAAGATGTTTAATCATACAGTGATACAGTTGGTCACTTTTTTCTTTTCTAGATGACAATGGATGAAAAGTATGTCAACAACATCTGGGACCTTCTGAAAAATGCCATCCAAGAGATTCAGAGGAAAAATAACAGCGGCCTCAGCTTTGAGGAACTCTATAGGAATGCCTACACCATGGTGCTTCACAAACATGGAGAGAAGCTGTACACTGGTCTGCGGGAGGTTGTCACTGAACATCTCATTAACAAAGTAAGACTAATTGACATTTTCAGTTAACATGGTTGTAGTGTGTAAATATATTTTGGTGGAACCAGTTAGGATTACACATCCTGTAGTAAACACAGTAGTAAATCTTTATGCATAACTGTGGTTGCATATTTCTGTTCTCAAAGACCTTTGGACATCTTACAATTGCAAAATCTATCATATTACAAATCTGTCAAATCAGACTACAAACTCGTCCAGCTTTACCCACTGCTGATCCACAGGTTGGTTTATTAGAAGATTTAGGTGCAGGGATGGATAGAAAACAAGGATATTTTATCATCACACAAGCCAGAAATAGTCCCTCTTTTTTAATCATACAACTTATGGCTAGACTTGAGCAGAGCTGGAAAAACTTTACATGTAATACAATTTAGTCACAAGACTGTCACAAATTTTATATTTACTTTAGTGTTATTTGGGTAATGCTTGCAGACCGATATGAAAATATACATGAACAGAGTGTGAAGGTAAATTAAGCTGTCAAAACCCATCCATATAGTAAAGACATTTTGTTTTGTATGTAACAGGAGTCTATCAGTACGTTACACTAGGAGGACGACTTGGAGTTTTATGGGAATGCCATTCTAATGGCATTATTGAGATTAATTTGTTTGCAAATGATTGCTAGTATGTTAGAAAAAGCATCAGCAAATCTCTTTCAAAATTTCTGTTTGTAATTTCTGTTTTTGTTACATATAACAAACGGTAATGCTTCTGTGCAGCTTAGAGTTTGCAGATATTCAGTGAGCAATATTTCAGCAGGTTTCAGTTGAATATCTGCCAGATGGTTACAGCATAATTAAATGTACATTCTGAACTTGGCTGGCTTTGTAAATTTGCAATCAGCAGGCAACAGATTAAAAAGGCGATATCTGCCACCTGACTGGGTTTATTATCAAATAATATAGCATACTGAAAACATCTTCAGCAGAGGATTGTATAATGTGGTAGTTTTGCATGTAATCTAAACAAACTGCTAACGGCTCAGAAACCGTGTTTGAACAATGACATTTTTCATTTAAACTGCTACTATGTTGCCCTGTAAGCATATTCCTCTGTAGCAGCCTCTCACCTTTTTCAGTTTGGTGTGTTTTTGGCCAAATAGCTTTCAGTGGTGAATGTTATTTATTCAATAAAGTTGTTTCTGAAATGCTAAATTAAAGCACTAAAGTTGATGTACCACCAGCATCAAAAAGTATTCAAACAGATAAGTGTAACCTCATCCTGTCAGCAACACATAATAATATCTAACTTGGTAATTTAAGAAGGTATTCCTTTTACGATTAAAAGCACTTTTATATCATTTTGAACGTACAGTCAATCTAAATTTATGGACTAGCTTTAACTTCACACTCAACACACAACATCGATAGCTAATAGAAACTGGTGAGTCTGTGAGGGTTTAACTGTCATTTAGAGCAGGGGTGATTTTTCATCTGTGTCCAGAGGGAGAGAACAGGGAGGTTGGTGTGCCCTTAAGAATCTTACTCTACAGAGACACCGGTTTATAGTGCTGAGTCACACTGCAGTGAGACAAGCTGTTGTTTGCCTGACTAGCAGAGAAAAAGTATAACAGCAAAGCTTGATTGCAATATTGCATGACTAAGAAATCCTAAATATAACACTAACACTGCAAATAATCGTCATTATGTCTGTAAGGTGCCTATCTCATGCACTTGTGTTTGACCCTGTCACCCAAAGGTACGGGAAGATGTCCTGAACTCGTTAAACAATAATTTCCTCCAAACATTAAATCAGGCCTGGAATGACCATCAGACAGCAATGGTGATGATCAGAGATATTCTAATGTACATGGTGAGTAGCTCATCTTACCCTAGAGTCTCAAATATCAATTTACATAGTCTGAAGGAAGCTAAATAACAGCAGGTAGTAACAGGTAATAGTGGTCAGTGTTTTGGGAAACATGCATTGATTTAGATATGATTATAGTAAGAATTTCTTCCAACTTTAGGCGATGACAGAAACACATTTTTGGCATGTTTAAGTGAATTTTCTGTGTTTGTTCTACAGGACCGTGTGTATGTACAGCAGAACAATGTAGAGAATGTCTACAACCTGGGTCTTATCATCTTTAGGGATCAGGTGGTTCGCTATGGCTGCATTAGAGACCACCTACGACAGACCCTTCTAGACATGATTGCACGCGAGAGGAAGGGGGAGGTTGTGGACAGGTAGAAATACATCACACACAGGATAGTTCTCAGGATCACTTTAATTTCAGTTGCAGTTTTGTTATCTTTAGTCAGCTAATTGCAGAAAATCAGAATTGTTGAACAGTAATTAGCAGGGTGTGACAAGTACACCTGTTACAAAGTCACAATTTATGTGTACATCACAAAATTTTTTCCCCCACAGTTACTTAGTATGTCTAATGCTTTCTGTGCTTCACTCCTCCAGGGGGGCCATTAGAAATGCCTGCCAAATGTTAATGATTCTTGGCCTTGAAGGAAGGTCTGTTTATGAAGAAGATTTTGAGGCACCTTTCTTAGAAATGTCTGCAGAATTTTTCCAGGTTTGTGAGTCTTTGGCATCTGTTCATTCAGTAGCTGTATGATTAAAAAGCATGAACCTATAACTAAAAGTGTTCACAGCTCATAAATATGTCTTGTTTGCTCTTAGATGGAGAGCCAAAAGTTCCTTGCAGAAAACAGCGCCAGTGTGTACATAAAGAAGGTGGAAGCTAGGATCAATGAGGAGATTGAGCGAGTGATGCATTGCTTAGATAAATCTACAGAGGAGCCCATTGTCAAGGTAGTGGAAAGGGAGCTCATCTCAAAACACATGAAGACCATAGTAGAGATGGAAAACTCAGGCCTGGTCCACATGCTCAAGAATGGCAAAACAGACGGTAAGTGCTAAGATCCTTACGCCTCATTTGGCTGGCGTCTGTAGTTAGTATTTCATCATTTAGAATGAAATCCATGCAAGTAAGTAAGTAAGTGTGCTATTTGCAAAATGCAAACGTATAAAAAGCCCCCAAACAATAATAAAGCCTGTGACGGTCACTGCAGACAATTTATAGTATATTTCATTTTGTCAGCAATGCAGTCATAATGTCACAAAGTAAAACATGAACAGTGTAATGATGCTTAGAGTTTCTGCCTTATGTTAATATTACTACATTGTAATGCTCAAAAGAATTACAGTCCCTCCCTAATTAACTCTGCACAAATAGACCTTATCTTTAGCTGGTCTCAGCTCCTGAGTCATTTTCAGTTGGAAGGTGAAGGTGGAAACACATTTGTGATATTTTGTTTGTCTGTTTGTGTGTCTGTGTACCCATGCATGTCCAACTGCAGATTTAGCATGCATGTACAAGCTGTTCAGCAGAGTTCCCAACGGGCTGAAGACCATGTGTGAGTGTATGAGCTCGTACCTGCGGGAACAAGGCAAAGCTCTTGTGTCAGAAGAGGGAGAAGGAAAGAATCCTGTAGACTATATCCAGGTAAGACGGTGGGTTATCAGGAGGCATTATTTTTGGCTCTTTCATGTGAAGCCTTATGGGAAACGTTCAGTTTCCTTAATAATATAGGAGGCTGTTCATATCATAACAGACATTTTAACTTTTACTGTAACCTTTGAACCACACACTTTTAGTGAACAAGAGGGAGAAAAGACATTAGTCCTAACCTCTAATCTCATTTGAGATTGTGAAATAATTCCCTCTGGCTCAGCGCCCTTTAGGGCACCGTTGCAATCAAAGCCCTGACCATAATGCATTTCCATAACCTCTCAGCAAAGGATAACTGCTCTCCCCTCCCGTGTTTGTGGCTATAAACCATGATTAGCCCTCATCTGCACTGTACTGATTAGCATGCTATAATTCAGGCAGCTGTAAAGAGGGCACTGTATATGAAAGTCTTAGTTCATCTTTCAGTACTTGTGAGGCTGCTGTGTAAAATAGTAGGATGACTCTAGATCCTGTTCATGCTGCCACCTAACAGACTGCAGCCTCTGTGTGTCTGAGATTAACTCCCGTCTGCTGCTGCTACCGTAGGAGCTGTAATTGCTGCGTTAACCCACGGCTATTGGAAGCTGCTGCTGTATCATCCCTCTCCATGTCTACTTCCCTGCAGGGCTTGCTAGACCTGAAGTCCCGATTTGACCGTTTCCTCCAGGAGTCCTTCAATAATGACCGGCTCTTCAAACAAACTATTGCCGGCGACTTTGAGTACTTTCTTAACCTGAACTCTCGTTCTCCAGAGTATCTCTCACTATTCATTGATGACAAACTGAAGAAAGGAGTAAAAGGGGTAAGACTTGATTATTATTCTGTAGTTTTTTAGGATGATGGCGCATGTTACCTTTAATTACCTGCTTATTTTAAGTTTTTATACCGGATTGCAACTTATTCTTTAAAAAAACACATTATTCAAACAAAAGACTTAATTTTATCATGCTCTGAGCTGAGAAGAATGTCTGATATAGGATCTGTCATAATACAATTTTATAATCTAACCAGCTTTATTGTTTTGTTTTATTATACTATTTACTATACTGCAACCTGACAGCCTCCTAGATTTTGCTTCTCTTGCTATAATTACACTAACCTTGTAGTGAAGTGGGTGCTAGCTGAGTAACGATGGAGATAAGTGTGTTTGATATTCTGACCTAACTGCTCTACCTGTATGATAGATGTGAGATGAACTTCTATCTCCACCTTGTTTACTTTGTCCAGCTGACGGAGCAGGAGGTGGAGTCTATACTGGACAAGGCCATGGTGCTGTTCCGCTTCATGCAGGAGAAGGATGTGTTTGAAAGGTACTACAAGCAGCACCTGGCCCGCAGGCTGCTCACTAACAAGAGTGTCTCTGATGACTCTGAAAAAAACATGATCTCAAAGCTCAAGGTGAGTAGTAGTGAAATAGATGCAGCTGCATGAGATTTATACATAAAACTTGTGTATAGGTGGAATTATCTGTTCAGGTACCTGTTTTATTTAAAAATAAATGTACATAGCATGATCTATCGATCTAACTATCAACTTTAATACTACAGTAAACATTAAGCTCAGTGCAATTATAATAAAGGCATTCTTATTTATTCTCACTATCTACGTAACCCAAAATATTTTTTACATTGTGAGAGTAGGTGTGTGTATATTTTTTCTAAATGTGACCTCTCTTCCAAATGCTCAGACGGAGTGCGGCTGTCAGTTCACCTCTAAATTGGAGGGCATGTTCCGGGATATGAGCATCTCCAACACCACCATGGATGAGTTTAGACAACATCTACAGACAACTGGGGTGAGGAGACGCTACACACCACTACTCATTCTGTCAAACGAACCCCCTTGCAATCTGTAATCTGTAAATGGCTGCTTGACTGGCTGAGCATTGCTGTGTGGCTTGCCTACATAAAAACAATTACACCTAGTCCTGGGACTAGATAGTCCTAATTGCTGGCTGTCACTTTCTGGCATGCATCTAATGCATTTAATGCATTCTAATGGAATTAGCAGAGTGATGTTGTGAAGTTTGGAGGCAATCCAAGTAATTATTAGTGCACTTTGTGTAAAGATTTGACTGTAATAATAAAGCTATTCTACATTCTGTTTTATATCACTGCCATTTTTATTTTGTCTTGACATAATTTTGTTTTGTTGTCTTTTTTAGGTTTTGTCTGTTTCATTTCAGTTTTTAATACAATGTAGTGTTAAAGCTAGTCTAGTGAACAACAGCAGTGGGCTTATTGTGTAATTGGAACCTGCTTGTTATTTTTTTCTCCTGCCTTCAGGTCTCACTTGGAGGCGTTGATCTCACTGTGAGAGTCCTGACCACAGGATATTGGCCAACACAATCAGCAACACCAAAGTGCAATATTCCCCCTTCACCGCGACATGCGTTTGAAGTCTTCAGAAGGTTTGTCGTGTCATATACACTTATCCGTTCATTGGTCACAGCAACCAGCAGCAGCCGTAATACAACAGTCCTGTAATTAATGCTCCTGTCATCGAAGTATAGATGATTGGTTCTGGGTCACACTGTGTCAGAAGTGTTATTTCAGCTGTGGTATTTTCATACAGAACTGTTTGAAGGATCATATGTTATTATGCTTAGGCCCCATGGCAACAGATACTATTGGCTTTAGACTGCTTGCTGTATATTGTTTTCAGCTGTTAACCTACTGTGATTCCACCCTGCATGTAGGTTTTACCTTGGTAAGCACAGTGGCAGACAACTCACACTGCAGCACCATATGGGATCTGCAGATCTAAACGCCACCTTCTACGGTCCCATCAAAAAGGTATGTCACTAAGAATATCACTGCATTTTGTCTCCAAGATTTAAAAAACTCAGAATATTAATCAACAGTTCAAAGAAAGAATTGGGTGGTCAAGTATTACAAAAATACTTAATGATTAAATGTCAGTCTAAATATTTAGGTAGAGACATTTTGCATCATTTCCTTACTTCTAACTTGTCAACAGGAGGATGGGTCAGAGGTTGGAGTGGGAGGAGCCCAGGTGACAGGTTCCAACACTAGGAAACACATCCTGCAGGTGTCCACTTTCCAGATGACGATCCTGATGCTTTTCAACAATAGGGAGAAGTCCACTTTTGAGGTACACAATGTAATGTCTTACAGACAGAATTATATTGTTCTCTGGTCATAAACAATTATCAGTGCCAAAAACCACAGACTGCTTGTTGACTTAGAGTGGAGAATTTCAGTTGGAAAACATTTTTTAATAAACATTTGTCCTGCGCTGGTTTTATTCTGTTATTATTGTCCTGAAATGGATCTCTGCACCCGGCAGGAGATCCAGCAAGAGACGGATATTCCAGAAAGGGAGCTGGTTCGAGCGCTGCAGTCTCTGGCCTGTGGGAAGCCTACACAGAGAGTACTCACTAAGGAGCCTAAATCCAAGGAGATTGAGAATGGCCACGTGTTTACAGTCAATGATCAGTTTACTTCTAAACTGCATCGTGTCAAGATCCAGACAGGTAAACTAAAATAAGTTCAAATGACATTTTCCAATTTAAGATGACACAAGAAGTGGTAGTTCCTCCTTATCTGGAATGATTTTTTTGTCCTGTGTGCACGTTCCAGTGGCTGCTAAACAGGGGGAGTCAGACCCAGAGAGGAAGGAGACGAGGCAGAAAGTGGACGACGACAGAAAACATGAAATTGAAGCTGCCATCGTTCGCATCATGAAGTCTAGAAAGAAGATGCAGCACAATGTCCTAGTTGCAGAGGTCAGTCGCAAATGTCTAATGAAACATGGTTTATTAGTAAGAATAATAGGTGTAATGAGGTATAACAGGCACAAAATGGCCTATTGCTGCCCCTAGTGGAGAGTTATGTGATGCAAAATGAATGACACCTGGTTCTCAGTAAGGGAACCAAGCCAAGAGGAACATTCAGTTACACAGAAGAAACGCATCCCTGATTCATGTCCCTGAAATGCATCCCTGGTAATGTGCAGTAACACTTGTTTTCTTTCTCCACAGGTCACGCAGCAGCTTCGAGCACGATTCCTTCCTAGTCCTGTAGTCATCAAGAAGCGCATTGAAGGACTCATTGAGAGGGAATATTTGGCACGAACACCAGAGGATCGCAAAGTATACACTTACGTAGCGTAAAACGTGAATTTGGTGAAAGTTAACATCAAGTTGTGAGCAAAAATGAAAGCCTTTTTGGTGGACTGATATGCATTCGAATGAACTTGGAAGTGCTTTCAGTATTGATTCTGGGAAACACTGGGAAGCTTAATTCTCCTTCCAATAAAATGTGTAGAAATCATGCAACAGATGGGGAAGTTTTCTAGCAAAGTTAGATTTCTTCCACTAAAGTAAAATGAGGGGGATCTAGTTTTGTATTAAATTGAGTTGGCAGAGGGACATGGCCTTTGAGGACTATTGGGTGAACCTGTTTGCCCACAAATGATGCGCCGTTGAGGACGAGCGCAAACATTTTAAAGCAAATGCTACATGGAGACCAAGACAACATTTGAATTCACTCCCCTGTTTTAAATATTGATGTCAATGTGTTATGTTTGTGTTTTGTGGCACAATGATGACTGTACAGGTTGACGAAACACTCTTGGCCTTTTCCTCCCAGAGGATTGATTTTTAGAAGAGGACAAGGTGTAAACTGGTACAGACCTGGGTTACAACAGCAGTAAAATATGTTTTAAGTACTTGAGCAAACATAACAAAGCTTAATTTATGTTGCAAATATGTCTGTTTGAAGCCCTTTCCGATATTTTGGCCAGGTCTGTACTGGTGGTTAGAGAGATCAAGAGCTGTAGCTTCACAGCATGCTTTTATTTAGTGGATCGATCAGGGGAAAGACAAATATAAAAACTCCATCAATGGTGTTTGGTCTCTCGTGACACATTTTTCACTTCCGGCCTGCTGTATGATTGGCCGATGAATCATTTCCTCGCTTAGAACGGAAGGTTCTTTGTGGTGCAGGTTTCAAAGAGGACTTTTTTTTCAATCTTGACTGCATTTTGAACCAGTGGAACCAGTTTAGCACCATGTTCCAATGTGTACAAATTGTAAAATAATTATTGTACTCACTGTGAAGGTGGATTGTACAGGGCCTTGTTTTCATCATATTAAATGTAGAGGTAAAAAAATACGAAGGGTATTTTTTTTCCTTTTTGGTCTTACATGAGAAGGCCTTGCAGACATCAAAAAGTACTTGCCTCTCTAACCATAATTAAAGTGAGTGGTAAGCCACAGTCAAAGTCCCAAGAGGAACACTGCCGGCTTTTTTCGTATGTTGTTTACTGGATGACTTGGATTTAAATGTGCATGTTTATTCATATAGATAGAAAAGTGCATTCTGTTTAAGCTTTAGTTTTGTTAAAACTCTTTGAGGGCTCTGTGATAACCTTTATTTCTATACAGGGGAAGACAGGACTCCTCGCTACTACTCTGCATAACTGTGACTGTGATCAGTGTCTGCCCAGTACAACCAGTCTGACATGGGAGCAACCCATCCGGCTCAAAATTTTATAAATCTACATTTTGGGGAAAGAAGCTGGGTTAGATAGTGTTTCATTATAGTTTAATTGAGATTCCTTTGCTGTAAAGTTGGATATTTTGTATCATTGTTAACCTCTTGTGTGGATTATGTGAGCAGTGATTTTCTGTTGATTGCACTTCTTGCTAATGAGGTGAAGTGTTTGGGAGTTTGTAATGCTCTTAACAAACAATGTCCCTAATAACGAGGCTGCGGACCCTCCCCTCCTCACGTCCCCTGTCCGGTCCGTCTGGACTGTCCTTTGTCCCCCCACATGCCATCTGCTGCATGCTATTATATTAGGCGGCTTTAGCCTTTAAGTAGTAACACTTCTGATGCGCCCTTTCCCCTCGCATTTAGCGCCAATCCCCTCATATGCGCAGGAGACGCAGTCCCCGTGTGTGCGTTTTCTACATTTCCCCCGCTCCGCAATCTCACCGACTTTATTTCAACCTAACGGCGGCTGGCTGCCCCGTGACGTCACCGCCCCAGCGAGAGTCCCCGTTCTTGTGTGCGGTCCGAGGGAACAGCTCGAGCGGGATGCTCGCCGCCCGCCGCCCGGACTGCTGCGCGCAGCGCTGAGAGCTCCCCGTCCGACCGAATGTCAACGGCGAGGCCCGACGAGCGATGTTCCGACGGGTGGCAGCGTTAAAGAGAGCCGAGGATGAAAACGTGGACTCCGGAGCTGAAACCGCAGAGTGAGTCCGCGGTTGTCCCAGCGTTAGCTCCGGGCTAACGCTAGCTAGCCGACTCCGCTCTTTAGCCTCAGCCACAGTGGAAGCGAGCTGAATTCCAGACAGTCAACTGTGAAATGACCGACAGTTGCACCCAGCAACGTTGTCTCAACCTCTCTGCGCTTTAATACGGCATCATGTAACTGCTCGAGCCTTTGCGTTATTTTTGTCATTATTGCGCTTTTTAGGCTTCTGTTAGCTCACAACAGATAACGTGTTGTCATGGAGACCAAAGGAAAAAGGGCAGTTTTCCAAAGGACCCGCCACAAGATGGAGACAGATAATTGTCTTTCCTTTCCCAAGTTAAACCTGGGACTGTGTGGAGTGGGCGCTCACGTGCTTCTTATTTTGTGTCCCACGCAGATCTGACTGCAGCAGGATGTCATCATCTGGCAGTAAGTAAAGCTTCCCTACTGCCAGGCTGCATGGATGAAGGAAAACATGCCGGAGAAAGAGAAGCATCTCAAACATTTAACATATAAATTGCATTTATAAAAATTTATAAAATAGCACTTATACTTAATGTGCAAGCTGATTTGAGCATTTGCATGTTTGCAACTCTCTGAAATATATTGGCGCTGTTAATATATTGTTTGTTTTTGTGTCTGGCATCCAAGTTGAGCTCATGACGCGGCGACTCAAGCAGCAGCAGCAGCAGCAGCAGCTCCTGTTGATGAACCTGCACCTGCTGGCCAACCCTGGAGACTCCCTCCTGCTGCAGCACACGCTGGACCGCCTTCTGCGCTGGCTGTGCCCCAGCCTCCGCATCTTCCACGTGTCCGAGAGGGCCTCGCCATTCAGAGGCTACACCCGTCCCTGTCCTGTGGCAGGTAGGAATCCCTCAATTGAATTTAATTATACCTTGCGTCAACACAATGATTCCTTGGCTTTTATAGAACACAAACTTTCAACAGCTGTAAACAGGACATCTCACAGAGAGCCTTCTGTCAAAATGTCATAATATCTTTTAAAAGTTGACTGAGGAAAACCTTTGCTCAAAATATTTCAGGCTACCCTTCTCTGGCCATTACTTTCTTCCTCCATGAAGCATATGGCGAGGAGAGGATTCTCAAAGTGCTGGACTTCTTTCAAAGGCCTCCCTGGCAGTACCATCACACTGAGAGCTGTGGCAGCAGAACTGGCGGGGTCCACATTAACCCCAGCAGCTCTCCTGCCAGCGCCCTGCTGCGGCCCTACCTGCTGCCCAGCCGAGACTTCTACAGTTTGGGTGCAGGGATGCCTGTGTGGGGAGTCCGCCCGGTGCACTGTGGAGGAGAAATTCTGCGTGTGACACTGTACAGTGCTTACGACAATTACGAGGACGCTGTGCGGCTCTATGAGACGGTGCTCCAGCGACAGGCGGAGGAGCAGAAGACCGGTTTCTGTTGGTTCACACTCCACACAGGTATATCTTTTTAGATTCTTTGTATTTAAAGAAATGCTCTAGGATGTTAACTGGTGCAGCCTTTTGTGGTTGGGTTTTATTTTACCAATTATGGATACAAGCAGCGAAGTGATAGAGAATATTATATAAAGATTGTAGGGAACATTGCTGAGTTATTATTAAACCAAATTGATCTGCAGTAGTTTAATGTATTAGCTACATATTTTTTTTCTCAAGTGAAGTTTCTATAAAATATGTATGTGACATATTTAAAAGTCTGTAAAGATAAGCATAAAAGTCAGACCTCATTTCATTTGTTCCTGGTTTGTTCTTCTCTTTCTGCTCCAATGTCTTTTCCTCACCTAGAGCCAGGGTTGTGCCTGCAGCTGGCTTTGAAGCAGTTGTCACCAGGGGTCCGGGTGGAGCCCTGCAGTTCTGCTGTGCTGCAATTTAGTGTGGACGAAATTGGCCAGCTGGTGCCGCTGCTGCCCAACCCCTGCACGCCCATCAGCAATACACGCTGGCAGACAGAGGATCTGGACGGCAACAAGGTCCTTTTCCAGGTAAGGTCCTTTTAAGATTATTTTACAAAAAACTGAACACAGTTGCCAAATATGAATGAGGTGCAACATGACAAAATTATTTTTTCTGTAATAAACGTGCAACATTTTGTAATAAACAATGTTAAACTGTTTTGTGTTTAGCGTTTGACACCAAGTTATACACCATTAACTTGCATGCTGACATAATTCTAGGAATCTAAGGTCCATTTTTTTAGAGTAGGAATTAAAACTGACATGAAATATAGAAAAAATAAACGTAAATACCTCCATACATCTCCATACGCAGTTAGAAGAAATACAGTATTTGCATTTGCATTTGCTGGGTGTGAATAGTTAAAGCTCTCCTTCTGCACTGCAGGTAAAAACCCCCTCTCAACCTCAGCAGCCACTGACCTGTGCTTTCCCCGTGACCTGCCCCAGCGTGTCCCCTCGTGGAATCCAGCTCAGGAGCTCAGGACAGAGCCACAGTCTCTCGCCCTGTAGCCTGACAGCGCCTCTGTCCTGGCAAACACTCAAGCAAGGCAGGTGGAGAATAAATACTAAATGGAGAAGAAGCAAACCATCACTAATGTTCACAGACATCTGTTAATCAGTTAATTTAGTCTTCAACTCAACCTCAGGGTTGGCATGTTTTTTTCTACAATGAACTTGACACTACTTAGAAACAATGGTGACTAGTTTTCCTGTCCAGCTATATTTGCGTATGTTACATTAGAGGAATTGTTTTCCCCGTGTAATTGTTTGATGTTTGTTGTTGGCAGGACCCAGACCACACAGTGATCCTGTGTTGGAGAAGCTTCAAGGGGGAGCAGGAGGCAAAGCAGAGAGCTACGGCTCAGGAAGCTGCTGTAGCACCCCTCCTGGCAGCTCCTGTTACTCATCCCAGCGCAGCAGCCCTGCACCACCTTCAACCTCCAACCACGCCGATTCTCCTCTTCGGCCCTCCATCGCCCGTTCTCTCTCTCATCTCCTTCTAGAAGAAGATGAAGAGGAGGCAGAGACCAATGTAGACACGGGTGTGCCTGTCTCCCCGCTCCCTGACACAGTCAAAACAATTGCTCCGTCTTCCTCCATGGACCTCTTGATGACTCCAGCCGTTGGGGAGTCAGCTGCTCAGAGTCGGGCAGAGGAGTTGAGTGAGTGTCTGCCACAAACATACATTCGTCCCAAGACATGGGCCACTGCTGATTGTACAAATGCAGCCACTGAAGGATCCAGGACCACAGCAGCAGGACAATGCCAGCGTAAAGGACCTGTGGCTGAGAGTAGGACTACAGCACAGATTCTGTCAGCACGCATGAACAACGAGGAACTTGATGAGTTCTTCATCTAAATTCCTGCAGTGCATAAACAAACATACCCCATGGAGGAGACTGTGCAAAATGGGAAACCCTGTAAAGGGGCACAACCCCCCTGTTCAAACTCGGCTGTCAGTTAGGAGGAAATATGGTGTTAAGCTGAAACCTTTGGCTTCCTCCAAACTGTGCAAGCCAGACCTGATTTAGTAGACCTTACAGATCAAGTTACTGTACTTTCAGAGGTAGCTGTATGTTATACTCTGCAGTCAGTGTCTTTTGATCAAATCTTGAGTGGCCCATGTCCACTATTATTCAGAAATATTTGGATTCATCTCATGACTTATGCATCTGTGGTGCAAACTTGCAACCCTGTGAATAGCAAACGTCTGAAAAAGCAATGTTCTCATCATGTAGTTGTTCTTTGACCTTTCTGTTTCTTGTGACTAGAAATCTGATCTAGCCAGATTCCACAGAGTAACACTGTCAGGCTTTTTATGGTAAAAGTATAGTTTAAAATTGAAATGATCCTCTCAAGTGTAATTTTCATAATTGAAGCAGAAATTAGTGTATTATGATGTCTTACATAGGCTAGAAATAATGTTCAAATTACCTAGGGACAACTACTATATTTTAAAATAATTTAATTATTAGTATGTATGGTGTGATATACATACAGGCAAAGAAAGTCACAGAAAGCAAAACAACAATATGCAAACAAATCAGTTGTAGTGCATCATTCAGTGTCCTGATGAAACCCATGCTGTTCAAACCCTATTTTCCAAAAAAACAAACATTTTAGTGGCCATGAAATATCTTTAAATAAACACATTAACAGAAACTTGGATCTGATATCCACGTGGTACACTGATTAAATCGGGTTTATCCAGTGCATATAAACCAAGGTCACGCAGTATGTTTTGCTCACTGAGGACATGCAGGGCAGCAAGATGTGAATGTGTTCAGCTGTTTACGGCTATTAGGTATTACTGCCTAATGAGGAGGTCTACATTATGTGGATCGTTAAATTGTATTTATAAAAATAATAAATGCATATTAATATTACTATCGCTGCAGTTTAAATACGCTCACTCACACAAATGTACTTTACAAATCAAGTGGGATTATTAAAATCAGACCCACGTGTTTGTTGTAAAAATCTTGCATCTTTTTCCAGTAAACATCACATTTTCTCTAAAACCTACAGCGCCCCCTGTTGGTCAAAGGATGCTGTTGCTCTGAAGAACATTGCTGCAACCAGTCCAGCTCAGATCCTTGGCCCAGTGGCCCTCTTTTGTGACTCGCACCTTAACCGGGTCAAATCTCCAGAACTTCTGTTCTCTGAACAGATAGAGGCGACCGTTCGGGCGATGCAGCGCCCCGTTGGTGCCCTGTGGGACGCCGGTCCAGTCCGTCAGCCTGCGGGGGTAGTAGGGCTCTTGATGCAGGGTTTTCAGGTTAAGCACTGAGTAGCGGGAGCCTTTAAACAGGACCATGTGACCCAGCGGGGCATAATAGAAAGCAGAGTCAGGGTGGCGAGGTAAGCCCAACCCGGTGGTCGTTCTGGGAAAGCCTGGGTCCAGGGTGCCGTCAGTGTAGCGCCACATCCGCTTCCCTGCAAAACAGATGAGGAGAATTCACAACAGTCCAAACTCAATGTTGACCGATTCAAGCAACAAAGTGAAGTAGTACCTTTGAAAAAATACCACTTGGAGTCCAGAAGAGAGAAGGCAGCAGCCTCGATGGCTGAGGGGAGGTCGGACCAGCGCTGCTGCAGAGGCAGTGGGCCTGTCGCACTGCCCTCGGCCGACACCGTCCAGAACACGCTGCCCCGGAACACCAGCACCGTGTCATTCTGGTCTGGAGGCGCACAGTCCAGAACAACACGAGAAGAGACCGAATTAACAAGTAGCTGCTACACGAAGTGGCTGGTTTAGACATTCAATTTCAGTTGCAAAGGCTGCAGTCATCGTTGCCATGAAGGATATTTGATAGTAACCATAACCATTTGGACCTCACCCATAGTGATGGCATCAAAGACCCCTTGGCAGTACAGAGGCTGCCCGCTGCTTTTCTGCCCTCGGTGGAGCTCCGTGAGCTCCCACTCCTGCAGCGCGGCATGTAGAACCTGACCCGGCAGCCTCACGGGACGCTCTCCTGGCGGCTTCCCTGCAAACACCAACCCGGCAGCACGGCCACAATGAATGCAGCGGCACCAGCTGAGGTAAAAGCAGGTCACACACAGAGGGAGAAGACGCAGCTCTGAGCCCAGCGCTGCTGGAACCACACCGTGGTTCCCAACGGGATCTGTCCTTTACTGGATGCGGCTGGAACGTCCCATTTAATGACTCTATAAAACGAGCGCTTCGGCCTTTAAGCTCCCAAAGCTCACACGAGACGAAACAATCAGAGAATCAAAAGTGGAACAAAAAGCACGACGTAACAGATAAATGATGCTTTTGTCGTGACTTGTTTCCAGGGAGCTGAACAAACATTTGTGAAGGATGTGGATAAAATCAGTTCACAGAAGACAACAGGAAGAACAGATCTACACGGTGCAAGGATAACTGTGTGTGTGTGTGTGTGTGTGTGTGTGTGTGTGTGTGTGTGTGTGTGTGTGTGTGTGTACACAAGCAGTGTTTTAGGATAAGGAGAGTATCTGCCTTCATTTGCACTCAAACCTCCCTCCTGTGTGCGTTTGTCAAGCACAGATCCTTTACTCATTAACGGTGACACGTATGTGAAGCTGCACTACATCCGGCTGAATTCATCTCGCTGTATTCACAGAGCTGCTGCCTGGTTTGTTAGCTTTATCGCTTTAAATCGCATTTATGAGACGTGTTATTTCAGAAACAACTCACAACAACTCGTTTGAAACAATTAGTTCGGATACGTTTCATCTTAAAAGAAAAAAAGACTCCAAAATCTTTTTTTTATTTGCAATGGAGATTCCACCTTTATAAAATTGTGTTATGGATAAACTGGCATTAAGTGGAGCTCTTTCTTTGAAAATACACAAAAATGATTGATGCTGAACAAAGAGATGTTCGACTGCTCTACAGCTACTGGTCATTATAAAAACTCTACATACACTGTGTTATGAGGCAGAAACTCAACACAGCTGCTGATGTATGACGCCTCAAAGCTTATCTTGTGTTTTTGCTAGAGGCTGTAGGGAGTTCTGCCTCCCATCAGGTCACAGGTCCAACACCGGCGCTGGTTCTCACGCAAACGCACTGTGTGACGCCTGAAGGTTGCGTCTCTAACCCGCAGTTGTGCACGCGGATGCACCTCATCACTACCGCATCAACAAGCGACGTGCAGCTGCACTGAAATCAGCGCAGAAGCAATAAAAAAGCGGCACGTGTGGAAACCTGCCTCACACACGCCCGCGAGGCTCCGGAACCTCCCACACCCGCGATCACCGCTCATTCCATTAGAGGCGAACTAAACATGAGATGTCTGAGACGTACATGTTTTACTGTGTTCGCAGTAATAACTGGGCGAAGCCAGGTCTAATGGACCCCGGCGCAGAAATGGCTCCACTCGTGTGCGGCTCAAGTACAAGTTATTACGAAGAGCAGCCCAGCTGTGGCCCACGCGGCCCCACCCACCGTACAGCTGCTGCACCGCCACGATGTCGTCCCAGCTCAGCACCAGGCTGCGGCCCGGCTTCCTGTAGTAGGGCGACATGAGGGCGTGGCGCACGGGCGAGTGCTCCAGCCCCAGCGTGTGTCCCACCTCGTGGGCCGTCACCAGGAACAGGTTGTGGCCCTTGTGTCCGTTCAGCGTCCACCGCTCGGCCATGTCGAAGTGGGCCTCCCCCCGACGGGGCAGGAAGGCGTGGGCCAGCGTCCCCCCTGAGGGGGAGTAAAAAGCGGTTCACGCGTGTTCGTGGCTTTTCACATTGCGCGTGTGTGTGTGTTTGTTTTGTTTTTTTTTGTTTTTTTTTACTGACCCGGTCCGTCGAAGGCGTTGCTCGCCCCGTCGTTGTGGTCGCCCTCGTAGAAGGCCAGCCGGATGTCCGCAGGGCCTCCGGGCGCCTCCTGGAACGCCAGGCCGGACACGTTGCTCCACAGCTGGAAGGCCGCCCGCACCGCGAGCCGCACGGAGCCGGCGGCCAGGTGGCGAGGCCAGTTCACCAGCTGGTACGTCAGGCGGCGCTTGAACCACTTCTCGCCTGGAGGGGATTTAAGTGAAGCCCCGTCACATCCCGCGGGCTCCTCCAAATGACAGGACGTTGACCCCGCGAGGGAACTAACGACCGCTCCGGGTCCGAGCGCCGCTCGACGCGCGACGGCGACACGCGCCCGCGGTTTCACAGCTCAGAGCAAATTACACGTGTCGCAGGCCTCTATTTGTTCAGCGTTGGAGGCAAGGGGCCTGTTAAGTTCAGCCGGGCTTTAATTTACACGAGGCTAATCCGCTCATAGGGCCACAGGATTACACAGCGGAGGCCATGGAGGAGTGGGAGGTCTGCAGACCGCCCTCCATCACACGCTGACATCGTGCAGGGAGGACGCGTGCAGGACGGGGTGCAAGTTTAAACCTTCGAAGACTGTGAGACTAAAAGCTTATTTTCAGCGCTACAGTTTAAAAAAACACAGTGAAAGATGGGAGCGATAAAGGCGAGGTATGCATTACATACAGTACTGAGTTTCCCAAAGGCCTCGGTGAGGCCCTGGAGACAGCAGCGTATCTGACAATCTACAGCAATTAAGTCATGGGTTTGGCAGTGATCGGTGCGAGTAAACACGCAGGCATCGTTTGGGGTTCAGCGCAAACACCAGCGTTACATCAGTTTAAGTGCAGCAGGGTTTCTGCAACCGCCGGTGGAAATGGAACAGCTGGCGCCTGGAACCGGGCCGGGCGGTAAACAGGGGATGCACGGACGGGTCCAACGCTGGGTCCCGACGACCCGGACCCTCTGCTTAGAGTAAAGAGACCCCCCGGGGACGGCCCAGAGGCCAGGAGGGCCAACACACGGCACATTCCTGGACTTCCCTTATGGAAGCGATTATGGCGATGGCCTGTGCGGCTGCAGCGCACGGAGACCGGAGGCCACACACACCAGGAAGTGGCAGAGATCAGCTGATAGTTATTGTCTGTGCAGAGAGATGGTCGATTGTGTCGAGGAGGTCGTTTGACACACGCTCGTAGAGATGCATCCGCTTTAATCACTCTGTGTGTGTGTGTGTGTGTGTGTGTGTGTGTGTGTGTGTGTGTGTGTGTGTGTGTGTGTGTGTGTGTGTGTGTGTGTGTGTGTGTGTGTGTGTGTGTTTTATTCCGCTGATGAGAAGAACGATCCAGACGTCACCAGAGCAACAGGTCGTTTCCACGTCCAACGCAAAGTTTGAGGGGGCGATTAAACGGTTAATGTTTTTTCCGAGGCAGGGAGCGCATCCATAAACACGACGCTCTGACAAACACGCACACCTACCGCACACTCGCTGCTTATCTGGACACGGCTGGTGGAATGTCGACTCTGTAAATATCAGCGGGAGCGACCGTCAGGTGCCGTCACCAGTCAAGGTCTGTTTTCAGATTCTGGGAACCTGAGCGCCTGAACCTATCACCGCGAATGAACGGGCTGACGCTGGATAAACCCTCTGTAGGTGTGAGTGTCTCTGTCTTTGAATGAGTCACGTCTGGGATCCAGACAAGCGGCGAGCTGCTAAACCACCGATCCACGCACTCGGCCGGTAGAGACGTCTGACCGCGGACACACACGACCCCAGGGTCGTTGGCTGCGTGAAAGAGCATCAGGCCACTGGGACGGAAGCCGCCGGTTTGACAGACTGTCACGATGCAGTCAGTCGGTTCTGGACCCGTTTGCCGGCAGGAATGTGTCAGGTACTGACATGAAGAGGCCACAGCAAACATCAGCCACCGCTGCATTCCCTGAGCATTAGCACCACATCCTCAGTGACAGCCAGGAATGCAGAGGCTTCACACGTCACGAGGCCGGAGGCACGAGAGGAGGGAGGGGGAGGAGGGAGGGGGAGAAAAGAGAGAGGGAGAGGGGGAGGAGGGAGGGAGGGAGAGAGAGAGGGGGAGAAAAGAGAGAGGGAGAGGAGGGAAAGGGGGAGGAGGGAGGGAGGGAGGGAGAGAGAGGGGGGGAGAAAAGAGAGAGGGAGAGGAGGGAAAGAGGAAGAGGAGAGAGGGCAAGAGATAGGGAGCGAGAGAGGGAGAGAGGGTGAGAGGAAGAGGGAGAGAGATGACAGCCAGAGGTTCAGGCAGTTACATAAAATCTGTCTAGAGTTTTACAGGTTTTTGTCCTGCTAATTTTCACAGACCAGACAGAAACCCGACCACCGTGATCACTCCGTCCAGTTCCTGGACTAAGTGTTGTTCTGTTCATCCAAAGTGAACATAAACGTCTGTGGCAGGAAACAACTGCACGTCTGTGACCGTGTTTCTGTAAATCACCCTGAGCCGTTTGGCAGCGCTCTGCATTGTTGACCCCCTTCAACGCTCTAAACGCTGCGCCTGCGGCCGTCTGCCACTAATAACCGCTGATAGTGCTGTTTCTAACAAATAATTGGGATAATTCGCTGTAAGCAATTTACGACGCAGCCCAGTCACAGATTTGGTGGGAGATCACATATTTCGCTTTTTGTCGGGTGTAGAGATCCTGCGAGCTTCTCAATGTGCGTCTCTGTAACTAAATGAGGTCAAAGAGGCTGTAGTTCAAACCTGCAGCTGCAGACGCGGAGCAATCAAAGCAGCTTTAATTACACCTCAGAGCGCTTTAGCTGCTGAAGGCGGACCCTCCCAGGTCACCGCCGGCCCTTTACGACCTCTCCACAGGCGCGGAGTCGTCAGTCAGCTGTCACGCGCCCCCTCTAAGCGCCACACCGTGCCTACATTACCCACAATACCTTCCGCAGCCGAGCGCCTCCTGCGGCGCCGTGGTCCCGCGGCTCCGCTCCTTCCGGTCAACGCGGCGCGCACCCTCCGAGCCCAGATGTGCCGGCTGCCCTCGTCCGACACCCCGCAGCGAGGCTCCAGCATCAGCCTCACGGTGGCGCCGTCCAGCACGCCCGTGACCGGGATGCGGGACAGCCGCTGGAAGTGGCTGCGGAGAAGCAAGCAGCGTCTCACACCTGCGGCCGACGATCAGCAAAGGTTCGGGGGGCCGTTCTGAGGCCAGGGTGTGTTCTACTGCCCCGCTCTGGTGTTCGACCCGCCCCAGTCACCTACCGGAGCGCCGACTGCAGCTCGGCGCTGGTGTGGACGCCGCTGTCCGGCTGCAGGTAGCCGTACTTCTCCAGGAAAACCTGCAGCCGAGACGTCAGAAACGCTGAGTCAGCACCAAATGTCTGTCACCATCATCATTATAATAAAGACATATATACATATAGATCAGGACCACCCATCGGAGAAAGGGGCCCCCAGGAAGTCAAGCATATACTTCTAAGGGGCCCAATGTATAAAAGGCTGTATAATACATCAGCGTGACAACAGATGTTGTGCTGCGTGGCTGGATGATTGCTTCTGTCTAACGTTACAACCTGGTCCGTGTATAATTGCCTGTGTTCAGGCAACGGCAGCTATGATTACAGATGCGGTGAAGGTGGGATGGAAATGAACATTACGATGATGACAGCTCTGCTCCAGCACAACAAGAATGTGTCATAAAAACCAAAGCAACACAACACACAGGCTTTGTGTGGTGGAGGACACAAAGACGCGGTGGAAACACGTAAAGGAGCACGCGCAGGCCTGAACAACGCGTCTGCAACACGGATGGAAGCTGGAAACCACAGCGGTCACCACTGCAGGAACTTAATGACTGGGAAATATGTGAATAAACATACATATGTTTATAGTGGTTAACTAAATATATATAATGTGGAGAAATTAAAATAATTAACATTCAACAAGTTTTGTCCTTTAAAAAAATCAATAGCACCTTCAATGAAACAAAGTTACACGGATAAAGCAAAACGGACAAACATTTTTTAAAGGAAAATTAAAATTAATTAATGAACACGTTTACACAAGCTCCGCGCTTCATGCCGTCGGTTCCTGTCCGTGTAAAACGGGTCGAACCCCCCACACACCCGTCGCCGGGCTCCACCGTACCTCGGGCTCCAGCGGGGATCCTCCGGCGGTGCGGGCACCGACGCAGGCGGCCACGACCAGCATCCAGGCCGTCGTCATATCCCGTCCGGAACCGCGCCGCGGGTGCGGAGTTCGGCGGCTCATTTCCGCTGAGCGCCGGTCGGGTTCGTCATTGCTGTTCTGAGCGAGCTGCCGCTCGCCCGCCGTCTCCATCCACGGCTGCACTGACGGAGTCCCCGCAGCCGCCGGGGAGTTGGAGGGAGGCGGACCGGTTCCGCCCCCGAGCTGCTGCGACGCAGGCGGCTCCCACTCGGCGCACCAAGCACAGACTAGTTACCTCCAGCTCCAAGTCACGGTCATTAAAATAAGAACACCGCCACAAGAGCAAGTGAAAGATCACAGTTTTAATATTTTTGGAAAAAAACAAAACACAATTGAAGTAAAAGATTTAATTCAGCTCATACAAAATGTTATGAAGTCTACCTCACAAAACATCTGCAACTAGACTCAGAAAAATTAAAAAGATGTACAAAGAAATAAAACAAACAAAAAAAGGAACATTAACAACATGTCACCAGTGCCAGTCAGCCCCAAGTCCTTTCACATTAGCTGGACGCATCCTGCCTCCTTACAGCCCAACACGTGTGGATGCACCAGCTAAAAAAGTACACAAATGAGTCTGATCCATGGCCCCTTCCTGATCTTCTCCTCCACCCATAAACTACACCCTCCATCCATTATGAACTCTAGGGCTGGAATGGTTTCCATCTGCTGCTCCTCCTTAGTATGGCCGGTCTCGTCTGTCGTCTCTGCGGTCGCCTCTGAGGAGAGAAAGCCGATTACCCAGACGTTCAACACCAGCATTCAGCTCAGTCATTGAATTCATTTTCATTGCCATGTTTTGGAAGAATTCTTCTCCTCCCAGCATAGCATTTATTTTCAGTGGGAGGCTATAAATCTAATCCCCACCCTCTGACAGCAAGTAAAAGTAGTGCAATACATATTTGGACAGACACTTCTCCATGCATGGCAATAAGCAGAGACAAAGTGACTTGTAGCTGGAAACAGCAAATATTTAAGACCACTAAACAGAACTGAAGTCACCTTAAACAGCTTCACCTTTATAACAACCTGATTTAATTCCTTTAAGAGCTGCACTTTCCCTGTGGTTACCATGAACAGGATGCTAATTTCTTTCATACTTGGGACTCATCTGTAGTGGGCGACGCCCTCTTGTGGTCAAACGATGACTACCCAGAAATTACAGGCGCTGCCATTAAAAATTAAATGCAACAGAACACTAACCGTCCTCCCATCTTGTAGCCACCTCCGAATCCACCGCCTCCGCCTCCTCCATAGCTGCCGCTGTCTCCACCACGAAAACCGCCACGACCTCTGAAGCCGCCACCTCTGTCACCCCCAAAACCTCCTCTGCCGCCACGATCTGCAGACAGTTAATAACTTGTCAGTCAAGGATAAAAATACATGTACATTCAATCAGATCAAGTATTTTAACTGTCCACAATTTCATGACCTTTCATACAAGACTTGACCTGGCTACAATCATCTATGACTAAAAAAAGGACCAACCTCCTCCTCCAAAGCCTGCATCTCTTGGCTTAGGGGCCCCACATTTGTTACACTCTTGCCGCCGTGCAAAATTCATGTTGCCACAGGAACTGAAAGGAGAAAAAAAAACAACATACATTTGAGTTTGATACAATTAGAAGTTTGTAAATAACAAAACCCCAAATTCCTACCAACCTGTTAGGACAAGGCCAGTCTCCTCCCTTGACATCGAAGTTGGGGCCTCCACCACCACCACGACCTCTGAAACCTTAGAAACCATTGAAAATTTGTTAAAATGCTGTCAGTGAGAACCTTGTTTATAAAAAAAGACAAAGCCCTGCTGCTTAATCAATACTCACCTCCTCGCCCACCTCTTCCGCCTCCTCTCTGTGTGAACTCTGCTCTGCGGGTGGCAAAGGAGACTTTGATGGGTTTGCCATTAAACTCCTTGCCTAAAATAGAACAAAGGCGGTAGAGAATCATGTAACTTTAAGTAGGTGTGAAACTAATAGATTTGGCCAACGTTCCTACCATCAAACCAGTCGATAGCAGCTTTGGCTGATGGTGGGTCATCAAACGATACCGTAGCCTCTCCTTTTGGTCGACCTGTAGCCTTGTCAGAGTAGATGTTGATCATCGGCTGACCGGTCTTCTTGTTGACCTATTTGGAAAAAAGGGTTTTTGAGCTCATTATGTTGTAATTTAGCTGAGGAAAAAAAAAAAAACTAACAAAAAGTTTGGATTAAATTGCGCAAATACCTTGATGATACCAATTTGCTTAAAGTAGTCTCCAACTTCCTGCACAGTCGCATCTTCTCCAAGTCCTTGTACAAAAATTGTATTGTTGTCAGAATTGTCCTGCTCGCCGGCTGTGGAAGACATCATGGATCAATATCCCACCAAACAAAGTCACGTCTTAATCTTGTCACATTTTAAGACAGTCTTACCTGGTTCATCCCTTGAGCCGTAGTCCCGAGAGCCTGGAAAACAGACGAGAGGATGGAAGAAAACACAACTGAAGAAATCTCAAAGAAAGCTCTGCAGTCTTTCATACAAATAATTAGCTTTACCCTAACAATGCATAGCAAACAAAATTAAAGTTCGTGTTTTTACGTCTGACGGGTGTTTTCATACCATTGCACATACCAACACCTTGCAACAAGAACAATATTGTTCTGATTTTTTTGTGCTTACACCAGCAATGAAAACCACCAAAATGTCTCCAGTTTTAAGAAAGTTTTCCTTCTTCGTCCTGGGAACACGTCTTATTTACATATCAGCCCTTGTCTTCATGCAACAATACCAAATATTTTACAACTCAGGCTCCATGTTCTTTACCATCAAGTCATTTATGAGAATCCTAAGAATATTAGGTGGAGTCTCTTGGCATCTGGACAGAAAATGGTGGCATTCACTGAGTTTCTTAATCCCATTTTTGCTAACTCAAGTTTTTTCCTCCCCCACCGACACAGTTCTGATGCTCGTCACTTACCACCGTAATTTTTGTAGCCACCACGGTCACCACCTCTGCAGAGGAAAAAATTGGAGATATGATGGCTTTTCCTTTGTCCCAACTGAGAGCTCAAAGCTCCCCTACATCCCCATCAGTATGCACTCCTGCCAGGGTGTGTGACTATGGTGAAAATGTCTCACACGAGGAATCCGTTAGTCTTTGACATTAAAGATCAATGAACAGACGACTTGGCAGCTCTGACTGAACATTCACGTTACTGGGGCACTGTTTATAAATAATTTGGTACTGACTTTTGACATGATCCAATTGTATACCGTGAGCTCAATAACCAGCTCAATTTGTTTTAACCAAATTCTTAAGGGGTAAAGCAACATCTGAGTAATCTTCCACTGAGTGCATTTATGAGATCCTTTAAGAGAGGTCCAACTTTTAGCTCAATCACTCTGAACACCTGTAGTATAAAATGTAGATCCATGTTAACAAATCACACATGTTCGCCATTGTCAAATATACAACACTTGAATGAAACCTGTTGAATGTGAAGCAGCTGAAGAAGTGGCTCCAGGTCTAAGGGCATCGTTTCAGTGGCATTTCCAGTTAAACAATTGTCGTCCTCAAGGAACAAGAACACTCCAAAATGGGAGGGAGAAGCTCCAGTTTGGAATGAGGTCAATTTATGAACTGCAACTGATCATCTGCATCAGAGATTACCTGTTGTTTAAGAATGTACTGAAGTACAACGCGCATTGTTTTACCAGTTAGCTTCACAGTGGCTTAGTGGACCAACGTATGGGGCTTTCACATCATACCAAAGTCACTGCAAGTTTTGGAACAATTTGAAATTTTGTGCAAACATGGGGGATGAGAGTACTTTCTCAAAATCTCAGATCAAGTGAAAAAAAGCTACTCTAGGTCACGTAAGGTTTTAAGAGGTCTATAGTAAAAAAGGTGGACAGTATCTCACTGTAGGACACATCTTAAAGTGTTTTGTGTATGTAAATTCTCTTACAGAACTTCCTCTAAAAATATTTTAGTGGACAAAACCTGTCCAAATATCTGGAACTTCCATTTCAGCAGGCACCATTCCTTAAAACTCGATTCATAGGGTCAAACAATATTTGCATCATCACCGATAGTCTAACCAATACGTTTATGCACAGTGATCATTTGATCATAGAGTAGATGTTATTAGCACAACTCCAGCAACATACTCATCTTAAATCATGTTTACTGATTAATCATCCACCTTGACCATGAAGCAGACACATCATTCACAAGAGCGTTGAGGAAATAGTTTTAAACTTAAAAAAAAAAAAAAATAATAATAATAAAGCTACCAGAGTCGGGAGATGTGAAGCATTAAGCAAATGAGTGGTAATCTATGGGGTGGCTTGTAGATGAGTGACAAGTCATGTCTCATATTTCGCAGTGTAAATTTAGAGGTACCTTAAGGGGCAGTGGCACTGTGCAACTTACCCCATACCAGGAGGTCCACCTCTTCCACCACGGTCGTATCCACCGCGGTCATATCCACCACTACGGTCATAGCCTCCGCGGTCAAAGCCACCACGGCCACGGCCCCTGAAGCCACCTCCTTCTGAGCGATCTCCTTGGTCTCGTCCAAA
Organism: Betta splendens; assembly: GCF_900634795.4. Taxonomy (NCBI): domain Eukaryota; kingdom Metazoa; phylum Chordata; class Actinopteri; order Anabantiformes; family Osphronemidae; genus Betta; species Betta splendens. The sequence goes on from NC_040893.2 coordinate 11,198,412, forward strand.
CCTTCCACCCTGACCACCGCTTTCACCTAACAAAGAGCAATCAAGTATTCACATCTGACTTTTTGGGCAGCACATTTATGTTGTAATAACATGTACTCAGATTGAAGAGCCAGTTCATACCTTCACTCCATCTTCCATAGCCGCCGCCACCGCCCTGTCCTTGGCTGCCATAGGAGCTTTGTTGTCCATAGCTGCTGCCGCCATTACCGCCACCAACACCGCCTGCTCCATGTCCCTGGCCACCATATCCACCACCACTGCCGCCGCCACTACCCTGTCCTCCATAGGAGCTTTGTTGTCCATAGCTGTCTCCTCCTTGGCTCTGGCCACCATATGCAGTGCTGCCGCCACCACCGCCGCCGCTACTGCCACCCTGACCTCCATATGAACCTTGGGGTCCATAAGACGATTTGTCACCATACCTTCAAAAAACGTGAGTGAAAACATGATCAATAACCAATAAGTAGCATGGTTATATGTTAAAGAACATTTAGCTTTTAAGTGTCACCAATGGTTTTACTTCCGATATTGCCAATCAATTTAGTTCCATTTGTTTGTAGTATTCGTGAAGTCTCACATGTTTTGCCACATTTTTTAACAGATTAAACAGCAGAGAATGAATATTGCCGCAGCAAAATGACACATTCAATAAAAGAAATGAGATTTGCATCTTACCCAGATGAATCCTGTCCATAACTTTCATAACTTTGCTGCTGGGATTGGCCATAGCCCTCTTAAAAAACAAAAAAAAAACAAAACAAAACACAGAACAGGCCTTAAATGCAAATACAAAAGAAAAACAATGTCGGGGAACAGGGTAATTTTCTAAATATTGGTGTCAAACATAACAAAATGACAAAATAAACATGGCATACCTTGCTGTCCATAGCTACCATAATTCTGTCCTCCAAAAGAGCCACTGCCATTTCCTTGGCCATAACCCTGTCAAACACAATGAAGATTTACATGGACGTTCCAAATCTGACCTCTTGGCAACCACCAAGTCAAGGGTAAGTCTTACCTGCCCCCCCTGCTGACCGCCATATGATCCATAGCTACAAACACAACAAACAAGTTAGATTCACAAAATGTTCCTAAACTCCACGTCAAACTTTTTGATTAAGTATTAAACGATCCATTCAAATAAAATTACTTACTTTTTTAAAATATAAACAAACAAAAAAACAGGTAAACGTGCATTTTTAACTAATATCGGTCAACATCACTTCTTTTTAGCATCAATAACGTTTATTTCCGTGGAATGACTTTTTATGGTATGTCTGCACATTACCTTTGTGAGCCACCTTGTGAGCCGTAGCCTGAATCTGAAAAGCATACAAACACACATTACTATGATTCCTAATGAAATTGAAAAACGACAAGGACAGGATTGTGTTAAGTAAAAAGTAAGGAGGCAGCCAGTGAAGACAGAAATAGGTCAGTGAAGTAGGACAGGCCGTCTCCACGACACCATTAAAATGGCGGTTAACCTGGCTTGGGCTCCGAATAAATGCTGAAACTAAACCACCACAGCGTAAATGACACCCATCATTGTAAAGAATCGCTTTTTAATTAAGCGTAACGTGTTACTCAAAATCTATAAACCAAACTATCTAATGCAACTTTAAACGCCAGCGCAAAATACAGCTACGGAGTAGCATGGGTATAAACAAAGACGCCTTCATTTTGGCTAGCAGACACGCTAGGCTGTTAGCTAAAGCTCACGCCCTGCTTAACGTGTTAGTCTCACATAGTTAAAGAAATACGTTTTCTTATGACGGAAAGTGCACAATACTTACGTTTACATAAACCCCGTGCATTCAGAATCGGTTTACCAAAATAGCCAAACAAGCCAAGTTGATTGCGCCAATAAGAGACAACGGAAGTGTCAAGCAATAGACGGGTCCCATGGTGTTGCCTCGCGGTTAGCTAAATTAGCCCAAATGCTTTTTTGACTTAGTATCTATTGCCCCCACTAAAAAACAACCAAAATACACACTTAGCTAAAACATATTAACTTACCAGTGGCCATCTTGGGCAACTATATGCGTTACGTCTTTAAAAAAACAATGCTGTCAGTTCGCTGTGACTAGCTAATAAAAACCAGTGCTGGCGTGTAGGCAGCGCCGCAGAATAGAGCTCAACCACTGCGGTACCTCCCTTAATGCAGCGTCTCCTTCTTCCTGTTTGAAACAGTTGTCGCTTACGACAGTACCGCCCCCTGCTGTTTGACAACGGTACAACAACAAGGCGTGATCTGAAAAACAGTGCACCGCAGGATTTGACTGTTCATCTCGCAAGTAATATTCTCTCAAAGGTTGAAAGTACTTTATCAATCCAGAACATTTTTAATGAGTTTGGGTATGTGGTATCCTGTTTCTAAAAGGGCCTAAAAGGTTCAAAACGAAAACAAAAACTGTGTATTAGTACTTCGCTGCACGTGACCGCCAGGTGTCTCTGTTTTTACACTCGTATTTTTCAGGCATAGAATCAGAACACAAAAAATTTCTTCTGCTAAACTGCTAAATAAAATTCAATAGAATAAAAATAAATAAATAAATTTAAAAAGCAACAACAATAACAACAACAAGACTGAGAGATTGTTTTCATTTGTTTTCTGATTTTGTTTTATTCATTTTTAAAAATGCATGTCTACAAACAACCAATTACAGTTTGGAATGATTAAAAGTGACTGCTGCCTAAAGTGTCTCAAATTATTTAAAATTTGTTATAAAAAGTTCTGCATGAAACAAAAGATATTGAGGCATCAGGGGTTTTAATGCTAACCTATTACATAAGGCAGTGTTAAAAGGCACAGGGCACACTTTGACTGTTTGTCCAACCCCAAACAATCTATAATCACACAAAAACACAGAGATGGCATGACACACAAAATGTTCTGATGCATCAGGCAACCGTCTTCATGCAGTGGCATCTCCAATGACACTCAAAACACTCAATGTTTTAATATAACAGCGAACCGTCTTCATTTAGCGGCACCCGATTGATAAAAGACAAATCCAGTTCATGCTCCCCTGATGCCAGATGCAATAATAAAAGATACAGTCACCATTTGAAGCCTGGGTGAGGTTAAGGGTACCTGCACTTAAACTTTAATTACATATAAACTCAGGCTTTTATGGAGAAACACTAATAAATGATCTTCCCCATTGTATCAGTCATTGAGCCTCGCAAAATATTCCCATTATTGTTTGAAACACACAGCAATTTATACACACAAGGCAAAATCCCTTGTCAAAATACAAAGGTAAATATAGTTGTTCCCATGGTGCCAGGTGTTAAACAGATGTTCCTCAAAGAAAGTTTTAGAACATACATTTGGTGAGTTCTGAAAAAAAAAACTAAGTCAGCACCTTTTCTACTACTGTGGTACTTAAACAGAACACACAATGCTTCATATACTCACTTAGATACACAATGGAATATATGCTGTGGTGTTAGATCTACGGCCCATTATTCAGTTGGATGAGTTCATTACATCGCAAGAGACTGAACAATGGGATTATATTATGTACACTCAGAGGTTGGGATCAGTGCATTATGTCCCATTGATGATTTTCCAGTCAGTTGTCTTTAAAAGAAAGTTGAAAAGAGCTGCACATACAAACTGACCAACGTGTAAATATACTGGAGGATAATCAAAATTGAATCTGAAATGAACATGACTCATCACCCAGCTGCATTTACACATCAGTCTTACTACTTAAGGCAGCAGATTCTTCCACTGAATCCCAAACATTATGCTAATCCATTTATTAATCTTTAAAATTCTTTGGACACCAGACTGGGTGAGGTTTAGTGTGGGACCGTGGCTCATTTACAAGCGGCAAAGTGAACTTGCTGAATGGGTTTAATAAAATCTGCTGAGGTAGCGTTTTCCTCAATCTTCTGTAACCTATAGCTCGCATGAACTAGGGTAAGTGTGAACAACTATTAAATGCATTTTGTATTCAGTCCTGATGAAACAAGACATAGAATAAAAAATTATAAAATTAAAACCACCACTGGAGTAGTGAGACTTGGGTTTCCTTAACTCCAGACATCTTGTGAGTAGCGTCCCTTGGTCATCAGTTTCTTGACGTAATCTGTGGCTTGGGTACGCGTCATGCCTCCCAGTTCTTCTGCAATGTCATAGAAAGCAGTCTGCACGTCCTTAGCCATGTTCTTCGCATCCCTACAAAGACAGATCGGTTTTTGTGACTTGGAAGAAATAGGAAATTGTGCGAGACTTTAGCTCAAAAATACAGGGCCACATTTCACATGGAAAAAGTCAGATTTGTAGTTTTTACCCGCAGACATAAATATGAGCGTTCTCATTATGAATCAGCTTCCAGATGTTCTCCTTATTTTTCTTCAGAAGATGCTGCACATACACCTTAATGATGGAGAATGACACAAAGGGAAGTTTTATTCACAGTTAAACTGTACCACACGGCATAGTGTAGGCACTGACTTTACCCTTTTAGTAATTTTATGATAGCTATAAGGAGGTTCCCCTTTTGCTATAAAAATCTGGTACATCAGACTGATAAGCTCCACATTTATTGGTTGGCCAATAACGGCTGCCAGCTTGTATCAAAGTTTCCCAATTAAATCTAGCTGGTAATAATTATGGATAGCAGTGACCCAGCTGTACCTTGTGCTCCTGGTCTCTCGAGAAAGCGACATGAAGCTGCGTTAAGACTGAATCCTTCTCCGCTTCCTCCAGCTCCTCCTGGTAGAGGTAATCCACATTCTTGTTTCTGCAGCCGAAAAACAACACCGTCTCTCCCACCTCCTTTCCTGTAACAAACACAAGACGTTTGTTGTATTTGGGTTCTTCTTAGTCAGGTTCTTGAAAATAAATATGATGAGGCCATTGTTACACACACAACTCAACACCTTCATGAGTATTTGAACAAGCACACTACCTCAGACAGCCTAACCCTTTAATCCGGGTTAGAACTAATGTCCAGCGTGTGAACAAGAACAACAAAAACAAAACAAAAACATGTCTGGGAGTCTTTCCTTGGAAAAGGCAAAAAACAATACCTTGCTGTTTGAGCCAGCCCCTCTCTTGGACGAACCCCATGAAGGGAGCGATTCCGGTTCCAGGGCCGATCATGATCACTGGATTAGTGGCCTTGAAGGGCAGACGGAACTGAGATTTGCGGATGTACATGGGAACAGTGGACTTGTGGCCGTTGTCGGTGACCAGTTTGTTCTTCAGCCAGTTGGTTGCAACTCCTTTGTTGATGCGGCCGGTCTTGGTCTTGTACTCGACCACTACAGCGCAAATGTGGATGCTGTTGGGGTGAACCTGCAGAACAGAAGACACTCACTGATCAGTTCCCTCATCCTTTCACTGAAACGACCACAAAACATAACACACACATAAAAATAGTGTGGCGGTAAGAAGTGGAAATTAATTACCTTAGAAGACGAGGCGATGGAATAATAACGAGCCTGGAGACGTGGCATCAGCTCACACAGATGATCAATAGGCGGCCTCAGTGAAGGCATATCCTCCAAGATGGCAAGAATGTTTCTGCTCGCATCCAAGACCCAACTCTGGTAGAGTGCCTGAAGAGGAATATAGAGCCCAGTTTAAGTATAGGTGGTAAAAAAATGGCTTCACAAAAGTATAATACTAAAATGTGATGTGTGCAGCAAGACAACCAATAATGAATTTACACAACCACAGACCTTGCCCTCTGGGGAGGAGGAGGCCATCTTGCGCATGTTCTCTTGGTCTTTGGGGTCGGACGCGTACTGTGCCAGCTCGTACAGGACGTTGGTGCGAGGAGGATGCGTGATGTCCAGGTAGTGAGTGAGGGCGGTGCGGTAGGTGGTGGGGCAGGGAAACGGGTGCTTCTTGTTGGACTCCTCTGAAAAACACAGTTACTTTTTTAGTACTATAAAAATCACGCTTCTCATGAATGGCTAGCAACAACATGGGCAAATATAAATATAATTCAAAACTTTAAATTAAAGCAAGTACGTAGAGGTTCATATTTGTTTCCACTAAAATATAATATTTGAAGAGTTATTGTAGATTTACCGATTTCTTCTAGATTTAAGCTACAGCTTGCTTGGTTATTTGCCTCACTTTCAGAAATGCTGAAATAACAAATTCAACCACCAGCCAACTCCAATGACCTTCATTAAATTATAACAAAAGTCAACAACTTATATTACAGCAATAATATGTAATTGCACTAATCATCATCTAATTCACATGTAACACATGCGCAAATATCATCAGTGCTAGATATCAAGGAACACTTTTGTTTAAAGGTTTGGTGGACAAGTAAGTAAAGGTCAAGGTGATTTGCATTCAAGGTCATACCATCAAGATTGTTGAGAGAAATAACCACATCAAGGTCCACCCCAAGGATTTGTCCCAGCTTGTTCACCAGCGCAGAATCATTTGTAGGGAAAACAGCAACGTGGTCCCCTGACTCGTATCTGAAATGCCACCACATGATGTAATAGGTTTAGACACTGATCTGTAATCATTAAGCTTTTTAAATGGCACATGAACCTTTACTCAGCATAATCAGTCACACCTGATCTTGGATCCTGTTATGTCTAGTTCCAGGTGCATTAGATGTCTATCATCAGCTTTGTTGAGTCGGCGGTTGACAGTAACCGGGGCTAGGAAAGGGTTTTTGGAATCAAAGGGCCTGGAAATTAAAGAGACAAACACATTAAATGTGCACATTTCATTTCCATAAAGATACAAATGGGACATTGTTTGAAGGACAAGCAGAAATGTTTTTCATTAAAGGGCTGAGTTTCATATTTTAGAATGCAGCTTTGGGGAACTTTGCAACACTTTATGTCTAAATTGTAGCTGTCATAATAAATGATTATGGTGATCCAGGGTTCTGCTGCAGTACTTACGGCTTTTGAACTTCAAAACTCTTCAGGCGCCCGATCTCTCCTGTGTACACTTTGTTCATGTTGATGTCTGTGTGCTCCTTCAGCTCATACTGCCGTATGCTGTGAGGAGAAATAACCAATATTAAAAGCCTCTACATAGCCTGCACATACAGTTTGGTCAATCACAAGGGCTAACAATCGCTCAGGCCTGGTCATTTAGGTTGAATACTAACCAAATAACAGGATTACAAAATACCAGCATGATTTACCACAGGGATCAGATTTCCTATTATATCAAATTGTATGTATGTGAAACTAAAAAAAGGAAAAGAAACAAAAAGGTACTGAACAAAGGTAAACAAATAACACAAGCATGTGAGACGTCTACGAACGCACCTTGATTCATCGCCCAACGCTTCCACTCCAAAGTGCTCACAGACAGCGGGCCAGAACTGCTCTCTCCAAGAGACAAAGTCTTCTTCCAGGCTAAAGGGTAAAACAAAGCGAAATTAGCACTTGCTCCAAAAGTGGATGAAGTCAAAGCTTTTATTTATTACAAGACAATAGCCAATTGTTATGATTCAGGCAAAATATATGGATTACTTTTTTATGGCCTAAAAATGTTTGTTTAACACAGTGTTTTATTTTTCTGGAATTTAACATTTTCGTCCATACAAACTAGTGAATTATGATATTTCTCCGTCTGCAATATTTACAGAGCATCACTAACCGCTGAGCATCCCTACACCCATGTGGAGGCCAGCATGTCTTTTTAGGCTCAATGGATTATTGTTACTTACTTGGCATCATCATCTCCCAAACCAAGATCAAAGATGCGCTTGGCTCCCAGTTCTTCCAGTCTTTTGTCTACGTATTTCCCCATTGCATTGTAGTGCTCATATGTCTTGTTGCCTAAGGCAAACACCTGGAGAGAGAACAGAGCACAATCAGCGACTACTAGCCGGTCACCATAGATCATTTCTGTTGGGTCCATCAGTGCAATGCACCATGAACCCCTACAAATTAAAGACCTATAATTAGTTTTAATAATGAATCACTCCAATCACAAGTCTTGTGAGCCTGTTGGAAGTTTAACAAATCCAACAAACCAAATGTGAACTATTAACACTCACTGTGTAGTTTAGTCCAGAGAGGTCTTCATCATCATTTTCCTGCAGCCAGTCATAGAAGTCCTGAGCATTATCTGTTGGGTCGCCCTCACCATAAGTAGCCATGCAAAAGATGGCAAGTGAGTTTTTAATCTGCGACAGCTGGGACAGTTCCCCCTAGAACGTGGCACAGGGTCAGATACAGTAATCACTAAACAGACTAAACAAAAAGGACAAATCATTTTGAGCTGAGTGATTTTTTCCGTTATTTGCCTCATTCTGTCTCCATATACGTATGTGCTATATTATCATTGAAATGATGAGACAGGTATGTTTGACTCTGCTTTGATATTTAAATCTTTCACTGGTTCCTATAATGAGCATCAGCCACAAAAATATGAAGGACCTGTGTCAACTTCTCCGGTTTGTATGTTGAAGCAAACACTTGGAAGTGGAAGTTACCATGTCATACTCCTCAGGATCAGCAGCCATTCCCTTCATGCCGTAGCGCTGAGCGTCTTTCGAGAGCCTATTAGCAAATTCCTCTGCTGTGCCCGTCTGCGAGCCATAGAACACGATGATGTTCTTGCCCTGGTTACAAAATATAAATATAAATAATTTATTATTATAATATTTTTTATTTAAAAAAAACAATCTTGTTGTGATTTTTTAGTAAACCTCCTCTGCATCTGTTAGAATTCTCAAACAGCATCTTTGTTGCTCCTTGTTTTGAATTACTACGGCTTTGCTTTACAGAGACTACATTAAACAGTCCTGGGGACTAAACATCTTTTCTGCCACCACCATGGTGCCACAACTATTCGCTGCAAAACCACAATTCACTCAACATTCTCTAAAGGGCAACTTGAAAACAGACGACCATTAAAGTCACAACTAAGTCCAACACAGTTTCCACATCCAGAGCTGCATGCATTAACTGTGGGTCTATAGCAATTGCATTTGTAATTTACTGAGATAAGGATGAAAATAAAGAAAAAAACAAACTTTAATCTCATGTAAAACTAGTTTACTACAGAAAAGTAGGATGTTTTAAAACATATAACAGTACAAATGGCTGAAAATGTAAAATGCCAAGTAAAGTTCTGGAACAACAGCAACATCATTACTGAAGAATGAATCATGTATCTGTACTGGAAAAACGGATGGAGAGTGTTGGGCGAAACGAGTTAAATCAACACTGACCGTTTTCTTCATCTTTTCAATAAAGCTGGTCTCTCTGGCGGCAGTCGCCCTGAAATAAAAAAACAATTAAACATTTTATTATTTCAATTTACACTAATTAAACACAATACAGTTAAATATCAACAATAGTCAAAAATCCTCATTTTATGATTACAGTGATTCCAATTAACATTTTTTGGATACAAAAAGTTAACCCTGACACGCTGTGGATTTTTGACATTCTGTCCTGTGCTACAAGAAGATTTTTGTCATGTAATGTTATAATCTACAAACAAATTGTGTCAAATCACGGTGAACGAGACAAACTGCTGGGTGTATTGTCACGGTTTCGTTTTTTTCAGCAGTGACTCAGCAGTCACACACGAGTCAGTCATACTGACTCTGTGAACCAGCACGTACTGAGCATAAGCATGCCCCCCCCCCAACTGAATGAGACGGAAGTGATACGTAATGCATATTCATTACAGCTGATTCAGATTAATGTAAATGGGGACAGATCAAAACAACATGTGCAAGCACGGCGTTTGGAAAAAAAAGGAGCCGAGAGGAGAAAATCTATTAGAGCTAAATAAAAGGCATCAGCGCTTGATTAGCATCAAAGATCTGAGGGGACGGCTGCGATACTGCCTGCACTGGGAACAATATAAATATATGAATAAATGAGATTAGTATACTAATAAGTACAAGATAGACATTGAAACCAGTAACAGATGTTCATTTATTTGCATAATGGCATCTCATCCCATGCAGTCTCCAATGTCTAGTGAAGTTACTACTAGAGACCAGCCGTGTGCAGGCAGGGGATGGGGGCTGATGCTGAGCACACCATAAAATACCTCCTGTGGAGAAGACGGGCAGCTCTCTGAGGTGAAGTGAAAATTCCTGATTGTAATTTGAAACAAGCTGTTGCCCCTGAGCTGAAACATTCCTGACAGCCAACATCTGAACCGTTATCAGCCCCAATGGCTCCAGAGTCACTCAGCAGGGAGCCAACATTTGAATCAGAAAACAGCCGGGTTACTGATGTTTGAATGCGTGCACCATCTGAATTATCATGTAGCAACTAAGAGCGTTGTGTGAACTAACTGTTGGACTGTTTGGACCATTTTGAACTCATTTTTTTTTATCTAAAAGGAAGGAAGGCAACCAAAAAGGAAGCAGCTCATAGTTGAAGACACTTTGTGCCATTATGTTAGAGTCTGAACCTGAGTAACATTATTTTGTTTTTGCACAACCATACATAAAGGACGTTCAAACAAACACATCTGCTTTGGTTTAGTCACCGAGTCTAAATACTGAGCTCCTCATACTGTCACAGTGAACTTTCCCTCAATTCATGCGTCCAGGATGTTTTCAAACAGTCCAACAGTGAGTTCAGCCTTTCTCTGCAACAGCAGCCTATTTTATTCATGGAGGTGATTCTGATGCACCGTTTTCATAATTACATGACCTAACTTATTAATTATTAACATAAATATGACAGAAAGTATACACTATGATTGCTTCTGAAGACTGGAAACAACGCACATGCACCTAATCTATGAGGGCTTGGAAACGTGGAAAGAAAAAAACAGAAGGCCCAATAATTACATTTCTCTTCTGCCAAACAGATTTTATCACTCTCTTACATAATCTACTGGGAACAGGCTCCATTTTTTTTAAACCACACTACTTTGCTGGTCTGTAAACAAACAAATGAGCACTCACTGCGTCTAAAACTTATTTCTGACAACACAAAGTAGTCAGCAGAAAAAAAAGAAAAGATGAGAGCATTTTAATCCAAACCTTGAAGTAAGAGTGAATCAAACACTTTACTGACCTCTCAGCAGCATCTCTCCTGTCCTCTGGCAGGGAGAAGACGCAGCCCATGGCATGAAGCCCCGACTCACCACTGCCACTAGCACCACTGGCCAGACAACGCCAGGAACCAAAACGCAACAGCAGGACGGCCACACTCCACAGCGTGGGGAAGGAAAACCATCCAGGACAGCAGCTGGACACTGGAAAACCTTCCTGTCTTCACCTCAGAGGCTCCAACACAAACTGAACTCTCCCTCTTCCTGTTCTGCTCTGTGAGAGCAGCAGCAGCAGCAGCAGCAGCGTCTGTTCTCCACCACACAGCAGTCAGTCACTGTCTGGCAAACGCTGGAGACACAATGGTGGGAAACTGACTTTCCCATAAATGCAGCCGAGCTGCAGACCCGCACTTTTGACTCATGCAAACACACACTGAAACACTGTCGGACTGAAAATGCCTTCCTTCTCATCCCCGCCCACTTTTCTGTTCGGCCTGAAAGGTGCTAGAAGCGAAGAAGTTTACATGATCCATTCTGAGAATCTGGCTGGTTATCACAGCAACTCCTGAGTGGATCACTGAAAGGGGGTAGTGCTGTGAATGCTAGGTTTTTTTTCTTCTTCTGAAGTATACCCCGCCCCCATCTCACTGGAGGGGGGGGCGTCATTGCTATGGCAACCTCATTTATCATAAAAGGATTCCATTTGTGTCATGGCCCAACTCCAATGGCAGAGCTGCTCAGAACACGCACACACACGCACGCGCACACACACACGCACGCGCACACACACACGCACGCGCGCACACACACGCACGCGCGCGCACACACGCACACACACACACACACACACACACACATACACACACACACACACACACACACACACACTAAGGAAAACAGGGCAGTGGGGACAGAAGAATGAATAAAGTAACTCAGGGCAAAGAATGGACTGCTTGTCTTTTGCCTCAACTTTCCACCTTTGGAGAGGACTGACAAAAGCAGCTTGGCTCGCCCTCCGCACTCGCTCTCCGGGAAACTTTTAAAGCGGGTTCAGGGCCAAAAACAAAAGCACAGGAAAGACATGGAAGACTACGCCCCCTTCATAACTGTTAGGTAAGAGGAGAGGCCAGCCTGGTTCGCGCGTTGCTCCATGTTCCCTTCATGTACCCCCCCTCCCCTCTACAGAAGATCACTCTCCAAAAAGCAAAATGTGTTCTCCAGGGGACTTTTCTACTTCTAGCTGTTCCACCAGCAGTCAGGACCTCCCTTACTCAGTGCCCAGCGTCCCCATCGACACCATCGTGTAATCAGTAAAAGCAAGCCAGTGTCACTGCACTGATAAGTGATGAGGCCAGGGAACAGCAGAGGGACGGCTCAGTCCCGACACAAGAGAGAACGAAGCAGCCAACGGGGGAAGAGAGCAGACACGTTTGAGAGAAAGGACGGAGGGAGCGGAAACAAAGGTCGCTCCGGGTAGAACTTTTACAACAGCTCCAAGCCACGCACTCTCACACAGTTACTTTACTGCTAATATAGTGACTGTTACGCAGAACCTGATGACACGGGGTTTCTGAGGAAGAGTACATTTCATTCCAGTAGTTCACACGGATAATGATACAGATAGAACACTGGCCATATCCGGAGAGTATGCTGAAACTCAACATAGGAAGACCACAGCAACCAAACTGGTGCTTTTTGGTGTGAGGCAACAGTAACCACAACCATATCTAGAGCTTTTGAAAAAAAAAAAAAATATATATATATATATATACATATACATTTTATTTTATTTTATTAATATTTTTATATTTTTTATTTTATTTTATTTTATATATATATACGTTTTATTTTATTTTATTTTTTGTGGAAGTTACTTTCTACATACTTTGACACACCGTACAGAGAAATTAATTAATTTGACAACAGATTATGCCTTATAGGGTTCAATATAAATGTCCTTTCCAGATGAAAATTGGATATGTAACCCAAGGTCAGCATATCTGTAACACTGTAATCAGACTGTGTTGAAACACATATATGGAACCTTGCCAAAGGCAAAGGCCATTGGTGTCACCACCTGTTATTTGATAAATCAAGGTGCCTCAGACTTGTCTTTACTTGGACTTTTTTTCAAAAAAAAAAAAAATGCAAAAAAGTCTTGATAAAAGGCTGCACCAATAAACAGACCAAAAAAGTGCAACATTGATTTCTGTTGACTACAACTAAAGGATGAGGAGCAAGCAGGGTCGCACCTGCTTCTCACCTTTTTCTTCCTAAGTTTATTCATGTTTAAATAAAAATTAAATTTAATACTCACGGTGTGTCGATCTTCTTGAATTCGGGGATAGGCTCTGGCTTCTTTCTAGACATGAACCAATAAATGACAAGACCAACAATAAGGGAGAAGAGAAAGATGTCCAGGTTGCTGAAAAGAGGCTCCTCTTCACCCGCCATGGTCTGAGTGTTTGTGGTTGGCTCAGAGTCCATGTCTGCCATGTACCGCTCTATTAGACAATGAGAACAAAGCTGTTAAACCTGCATAAATGTATACTTGGCTAATTTCTGCTTGCTACCTTAAGATAATTTAAGTGTAGAGTCAATGCTTGTGGGTTAAAACTGTCTCACACTAACGGTAACATTGATAACAGTACAGATCCTTGAAGACATTCAAGGATCATGAATATTACCCATCCCTACAGAAAACATTACAGCAAATATGTCGGAAATAGTCAAATAAGAAAAGGACAACATTGGAACTGACAGAATAGAAGTTCAATACAAAATAAAAAGCATGTCAGTATAATGTAACATACTGATAGTAAACCAGTCTGCTCATTTCCCAAAGGGAATCAATAAAAGTATGTCTTATGTAATATACAGTATATACAGTTGAAAGCACATCTGGCCTTCATGTAAACATCCCTTCTGCCTATTTCACAATGATTTTCTTAAATTCAAGAGACACTGAAGCTTAAAATCTGCATGTTAATATGAATAAGACTGAGTTATAAATTCCGGCTGAACAAAAAGGTGGAGATTATATATAACTGGTAAAACAGATGCACAGATCCAAATAATAGGTAAGCGGTACGGTACATGATAATTAGAATAATAACAGTTTGTGCTAACGCTTTGTTGGACATGAACATCTAACACAAGATGCTTTCACAAAAGCATCACGAAAGCAACAGTGGATGTAATTCTCCAGAACAGAATGCTTCAGTGCTTCTGTTCAGGACATAGAGGATTTGTTGTTCTCAGCTCTTAAGTATTATTTAAACCACCTAATAAAAAAAATTTCAACTGCTTGGAAAGCATAATTTCACTTAGCTAAGCTCAACAAAACACCAACCTGCTGATTGACTGATAGGCAAACCTCTTCACTACTGTGTACAGAGGTCCTGCAACACCTCCAGCAGGGACAGGAGTCACATGGACATAATAGCTAGTACTATTAGATGTAGAGCTACAGGTTTCAGTTATGACATCAGGTGTGTGACCATATGATACTATTTTCAGATAATGTTAATCGCCAGTGACTTAGAACAAGTCAAGAAATTACAATATTAAAGAGTAGGTTTCCTGCGGTTTTAACACAATACAATCTTGTATTTTTTATTCTCTGCAGCAGCTTCGCTAACCAGTTTAACTGGTCTGTTGAAAATGTTTGTTTTACAAGAGCATCAAACGAATGTTAACGAACATATTTTTTTTGCATGAACGGACAAAAAAATGACTATTTCAATACAGATCACAATATATCAGTTTATGATTTATGGTTGACATATATAATGATAAAATTTGGGAGCAGTAAACTAATGAGAGCCAATATGAGCATAGCCCTCATAAAGAAATTTGATAAAAAGATTTGAATTGGTTTGACTTTACAGTAAAATACAGACAGCTACGATGCATACATTATATGTAATCATTTGATTAAGTAGTAATAAGTGATTTAGTTATCATTTATTAAAAAAAAGGAATAACTCAAAAACTAAAGTTAGACACATCTGCTAAACTGCCAACGGACGTTCCTACCGTTTGTCATTTTACAGTGCCCACGTCAACTAGGTTGCTAAAACTAATGCACAGAACAAATGAGAATGAAAAATATGCTATCACTTACAATGACAGCTTCTGTTCATGCATTGTTGGACAATAAACTTACACTTGACTCAAAATGCTACCATGCAGCTAACACGGAACAGTGCTTTCAGTATACTAGTCATTTTTTAATGTATGTCAACAACAGTGGGTCTGTTCAGGCTGAGCACGAGGGGCTTGATGTAGGAGATGTTGAATCTGATCTGAAAACTAGGACAAGATAAGGTCCCTAACTCATACACGAAGAGTACATTCTGTCTGTTGAGTGGTATCCATGTCAACTAAGTCGCTTAGTGACCTCACGGTGGGATCAATTAGTGGCCGGATACACAGATACAAAGGTGGCTTCTTAATTATTATTAGTAGTATTAGATCTTATGGATGGCAAAACATGATATTAGACAAAGAAAAAAAGGAAATATAAATGAACTGTGTTATGATCCAAAAGATAAGTCCATTAATCTTAGGTCAACATAGCTTAAATAACAATGAGATATAGCTAAATACCAGAAATACTTTATGATGGGTAACTGGAACACAGGTCTGACCAGTGTGTTTGAGCAAAAGCCATCAGCTGTTGACTTTGGGCTTTAACAAAAACCAATGGATCGGACCAGGACTGGTTTATTGGAGTTCACACCGAACGTTAAACTCTTCTGCCCAGAGCAAATAATTGTGAAACAGCTCCGACCGAAGGGTACGACTCACCTGTGATGTAAGATTGGAAGCCAGGCTAACTCGTTTACAGGATCACGTTTAGCATCTACAACTACGTAAGATACAGAGCGGAGTGGACGTAGGGCCATGGCTATTCTCTGGATCGTGATAACGCTTGTTATAAAACTACATAAGAACACACGCGTAACTTTCTAAACAAAACACAGCTGTCTAAACTATTAGATTTACAACCCCTGAGCCATTTTAAGTATTTTAACAAATACTTGTTATTTGATTCTCCAAGTAGATACTGTAACTTTAGAGTTAGCTTTTTTGCGTAACACCACAGTCACAGCGCTTACGCTAAAAACTCAAACCTTCATCTTGATTTGGGTTTCTAGCTTCGCTGTGAGCCTGTAAGCACCGAGTGTTCGAATTCGGCAGAATGTCACAGATTATGCAACAAGGCAAATCGCACCGAGAGACCTCAGAACGCAGCGCTGCTCACCTTCGTCTCCCCTCTTCGCGTCAGGCTCACGCGCAGCTCAATGCGGAAGGAATCTTAACGCCGCGTCGGATCGAACCAACTCGATGCTCGCCGGGGGGGGGGTCACGCAGGCTAAATATATCTGAGTATCACCTGGGCTCGGTTTCAGTTCTTGGCAAGCACAGTGCTGTGTTCGCTTAAGGAGTACGTTTTGCTGTAATGGATTAACGAATGCGGTCGTCTTTGTTTTTAAGTTAAACTGACACGTGTATGAGAATGGAACCATCCAAAAGGCGCCACCTAATGCACACGTAGCCTACGCATGTAAATAACAGATGAGGCACATCAGGCCAAGGGTCATGGCTATGTAATCTAGGCAGCAGTACACACTAATGTACCCACTTGAAAGGGAGACACATTAAATGTGTTCTCCCTAACTTGAAGGCTGTACAAGTTCACAATGCCAAGGACAAACTCTGTGTTTTACTTATGTTTACTGAGTGCATGCCCAGCTGTGCTGTGTTGGAGAAAAGACCTGTTTCACAAAAGTGCCAGTAAAACAGTTTATGAATACTGTGCTAAAATAAAACCTCCTCTGATTATGAGTACATAAGTATAAGTACATAAATGGAAAATGTCCATTAATAAATGTATCTGAAAAGTGTACTTACTGTGTAATTGAGTAAATGTTCTTAGTTAATTATTACCATTATTGTTATTACTGAGTGAGTGAGTGAGTGAGTGAGTGAGTGAGTGAGTGAGTGAGTGAGTGAGTGAGTGAGTGAGTGAGTGAGTGAGTGAAATTTTGTAACCAGTTTGAAAAATGCATTGTTGTAATGACAAAACTACCCAAAACACTATGAATTAAAATTATAACTTATAAAACGCATAGAATAAATGTATTGTATTGTATGTATTGATTTAAAAAGAGATCTGACTTTATTTTTTTAGGTTACTGTTTGTCAGTCTTATATTGCATAATGTTTCATTCATATTGTCGCTAGCAGAGGCGAAATTACTGTTTTATCCAGGCAACATACAGAAGAAAATACATTTTTACGCATATAAAGTTTTAGCTAGTGTGTCAGTAAAAAGATAAACTTTATTGAGTCAGTTTTTAATGTTTTTTGTCTTTCCTGTGACAGTAATTTTAATAGTAAAGCCAAGACAACAACAAGAGGCATTGTACAGAAATTAGATTATTATGATGAAAGCCAGTTATATTCATCTTGTCTGATTTCATCATTTACTATGAAAAACAATGTTCTAAATGACAGCAGTTATGATGACGTAACCCTTCGTCTGACGTGCAGCGTGTGAGGCAACAGGCAGGGTTTTTCCATTTTTGATGAATTAATCATAGACTCTTTGGTTTTGGATTACGGGTTTTGATTTTTTGACGAACCACGGCCACAGTTGTGAAGAAGTTTCCCATAAACAGAACTAGGAAGCAGAGACTACACATCAAGACCTGGAAGCAGATGAATCATAGAATACAGAGAACCAAGCATGAGTAAGCATAGTAAGTGTGAGGGGGGTTGAAGTATGGATGAACTTAAAAAATCGGTGACGCTCTTTCTGACTATACAAATATAGTATGTAGCTTCACAGATACACAAGAAAGCTTCATAAATACATACAAAAGCAAATCCCAAGGTTGTCATTTATATTAAAATATGAACACAGCCATAGTCATACAGCTGACCACCTCTCCAATGTTCTAAATATAGAGAAAGTAAATGCTCTAAATCTTTGATGCCGCAAAGATAAGTACATGAAATACTGTAATATATGATTATACGAGCAAAAACAAGGTGAAATGAAGACACCTGCTGAGTGTGAAAGTACCAACCTGCCATTCCTTCCAGTCTGACAGCTGAGCCATCCTGAAGAGGGTGAGGCCATTGCAAAGCTGCCAGAACTAAGAAAACATCAGGTGTAACTGGTTTCCTAATTTTAAATTTATTAATTTCATATAATTCATTATATTAAGAAACACTCTCAATTGATGTCTAAAATGTTATGTAGTGTTGGACAAAAATTGACGTCAGCATTTCACAGCAGTGCATCTCTGTCAGCTAATCTGAAGTATGACTAAACACTTTTTATAACAGTAGATAAGCAGTTTGTAAGTCATTCCTCAAAGGCCCTGCATGCTGCCTGATAGTCACCATATCATAGACGGACACTCACATGACCAAAAAAGAGGAAAGGTAAAAGAAACGTCAGCCCTTTCCACATCCAGGACTGAAACCCCTCTAAAAACAGAAAGCAGAAGAAGTTTTTTTCTTTATTTCAGGACTGATTATAAATGCCTAGTAATGATTCTGTTCTTCCATCACAGGCTTAGGAACGTCTGCTATGTCCTTGATGTTCAGCCCCTCACCCACGGTCAGGTCCATGTTGTGTCTTTCTCCCAGGGCTCGTAGTCTGTACAGACATCCACTCTGATAATAGCACTGCAGACACTGAACAAAACCTGCATGGTCCACATGAAGGAAGTCAGTCTCTGGTCTGGTGTGGAAAGTGGAGTATGAATATTTTCTACATACTTTGCCCTTACTTTGATACAAGCAGTATGCAAGGAACTGGTTTCTAAATGTCTGGTACAGGTTTCCATCTGGCCTTTAGTCATGGACATGTCATAGAAAAAAAAGATTTTACAAACAGATTACATTTTAAATTATTCTGTTTTTTCATGTTCTGGTTTTTATTATCATGTACTCACCATGTCAACATTACACCAGACAGAAAAGCTGAGATGTAGTGATGAAAGACCCACCAGCCTTTGATTCTGTGATGCAGTAAACATCATGCTTGATATTTTTCCATTTTGTTAAACTGATAATTCAATGTTCCAAAAATAAAGGCACTTTGGTATAAAAACAAATAAAATATTTGTGTACTGTTAGAATCCAAAAAATAGCTGCTGACCGGGATCCATTAGTGATGAGGATGCTTTCTCGTATGGTTAATGTACAATAGTACCACACCAGCAGGAAGTTGAGCAGTGCGTCGACAACTCTAAAAAGAAGGGAATGACAAAAGTGCAGGACTGTGACATAGACCACATGTGGGTGTCTAAGGAATGAACCAATAAATTGCAATATGTTACATGTGACGTGTGCTGTACCTGTAGTTAACAAAGAAGAAGCATATGAAGGAGAACAGCACCAGGGTGACAGCGGTGTATAGCTTGAACTTCTCATATTCGTCTTTGTAGGCAAATCTAAGGAAGAACAATTTCAGAATTTAAATTTAACTTAAAGAATTTAAGTAAAGAGCAGCCAGGTAAATGTGAGGAGTTACTGGCAGCAAACAACAAGCTTCTTTCAAAGCACACTTAAGATGATCATCACTTACTTCGACTGCTTGCTTAAAAGAGTGACATTGACATTTCCAAGAACTAGGCTCAGGTACAATCTGAAACAAGACAGCATTGCTTTGTGTGCTGTAAAGTCAAGGCAATCAAAATGTAATTATTCTGTTTTAATGTATACCCGTTTTTCTTGGGAAGAAATGCTTCCATTTCAAAGAAGGCATTTGGTCGTGTCTTTATTTTCTCTGTTATTTCATGCAGGTTTTTAGCATCTTCTTCTGATGGTACTTTGCTGTATCTGTTAGAGCAAAAATCAATTAGTGCGAAAAAGATTTGTGCAACTTTACAGATTTCACAGCATCACCTATTCACTACATGTGTGTGTGTGTGTGTGTGTGTGTGTGTGTGTGTGTGTGTGTGTGTGTGTGTGTGTGTGTGTGTGTGTGTGTGTGTGTGTGTGTAACTTACTGTTTCACTAGGTGGGTTATCTCCTTCAGTTTTTTTTGCTGACGGGAAATAGAGGTGGAGCAGTTGTTTTGTAGTTTGGAAATATCATCCAGTTTCTGTAAGTACTTTTTGTGTGTCTCCTGAATGACAAAAAACAAAAGACATTTTAGCACTGGGCAACAAAGATCTTTTTGCAGCTTTTTTAGAGCACAACAAAGGAAGTCAACACTGAGATAGCATTTTATGTCAAATTAAAATGTTGGTCCAGTTCTTACCTGAAGCCTTTGATATTCCTCATCCAGACATTTCCACTCCTCCAAAACATGTGTTATCCCTTGAGACATGATGTGAGCGCTATAACTTTCACTTAATCTTTCATAAAATACTCACAGCTAACTCAGCCACTACTAAGAACCACATACTGCTGTGTTGAGGCATTACCCTTCTGGGTGTGTATCACGTCTCTATTGATGATTTATTGCATAAAGTGAACTTTGACTGAACTCAATGTGATATGAAGTTCTTGACTTGGACATTGCTCATGAAAATGCTTGTTTTTTTCACACTGTTAAATTATTCGTCAAACATTTACATACAAGTATTTATTGGTGGTTATTGTATACTATATCGAGTAAACAATATTTTTGCCATCAAATTTCATTCAACTGATCAAGTCTTACGTGTTCGAACGTTTGCACAGTTGCACAGTAGCGTCACCTGTCGGAAAACACCTGTTACAAGTTGTTCTACTCAATAGATTGTTAAAGGAAAAGCATTTCCTTTTATGACCCTTCGGAACAAATAAAACTGAGAAGACTGATATCAGACTTTGTACCACTTGTTTTTTAATTAAACTAGGTCAAATGTGAACGTTTATTTGCTAGTTAACACGTGACAACAGAATTAAACATGTGTTGAAAATACTCAAACAAAAGCAGTATTAAAGAAGAAATATCGTTTCCAAATCCACTTTCCAGTAAATTCACTTTTTACTACTTATAGTATGATTTTTGTTTCATTTGACTATCTTTATTGACAAACGTTATGTATTAAATTGTTAGTTAATCACTTATTTATTGACAAAAAACTTTATTCTGAAACGTCCCTACGGATGAACCACTGTAGTTTCCGGTTAAATTGGTGGCGCATGCGCACACACATAACAGCGGCCGGTTGAGTCCAGACAGCTGTGCTGCGGAGCTCCGAGAAGCTGTGGAGAGGCCAGTTATTCAGCGTATCCGCACCCTTCGCTTTGGTCTACGAAATCTTGGATACGATCTCACTCACGGACGGCCTCCATTAGTCAAGTACACCAAGTAAAGAAAACAGTTTGATGACAAAGGTAAGACTTTGTAAATTCGAGCATGCCTAAGCTAACGTTAGCTTCATATAGCCAACACTTTATTATGACGCTGGTGGGCTGGTGTATTGTCATAAAAATGTTTATTTGAGAAGAAAGTAAGTCAATAATGATTTTATGAATATTACGTAAATTCAAATTGCCTATGCAAACAAGACTAAGTATAACCAGGGTGAATGAATGAATGACTGGGTCAACTGTTTGTTTATTTATAGGCGTTGTACACTATATGCAAACAAAGTATGTTATACTGCTGCGGTTTAGATGTCAGGAGGTTTTCTCTCTTCCTGAGAGAAATGTATCAAATGCATCATTATTGCATCATTATTTACAGTGTTTGTTAATTAATGTTTGACTCACATTATACAAATTCCACTGTACCATCACCGTTCAACTCTTATCTATGACCTGGGAGGCAAAAACTGGCCCCACGTCTCACGGTGAGCATGGATCATGTGCAGCAGGTCGAAGTTGGTTAAAATGAAAATACAATACATGCTTTCATGATGTCTCTGTATGGTTTACATGCAAAGATTATTTGTTTTTTAACCTAATCCCAAATGGAAAACTTTGTGGTAGTAAAAGTGGTTGCTTGATCATTCAGCCATTCATCATCATTATGATTAATTTGTTATTGCCTAAATATTAAGTCTTCTTTTTCATTTTTTTTTAAAGATTGGAGATGTGTGCTGCTGTGTATGTCTTGTCAACGGTAACGGGCTATGTGCTCACCTCTGCCCTGCTGTTAAAGTGTCCAAATCTTTTGCACCGGAAAAAGCGAGAGACCTTTGTCAGCAGACACATTTCGCATCGTGGAGGTAAATCGGTGGTCACTACATTTGTTTTCAGCATTTGTTATGTCTGATTTGTTTATTTGTCGCAATAATAACCCTGCACCAATATAAGCATGTGCTCTTGTATTACAGGCGCAGGTGAAAACCTGGAAAACACCATGGCAGCTTTCAAACAGTGAGTCATGACTACAGTCTTAATGACAAAGCTGCTGGTTTGTACGCATATGTTGCACAAAACGCATGCTTGTACATGTGATTATGGGCAGTGTGTGTGTGTCATCTGAGCTAGGAAGTGCGACCACTGTCTGTTTTGTTTATTGGTCACTTGGTCACACACGGGAACAATGGCAGCAGCATCATGGGTTATTATTCAAATCTTGGGTGACCAACTGCTTTTGTTGATAGAGAGGAAAGTTGATTACTGCATGATTTATTGAATGTGTTTGTTGTTTGTATAATAATATCACTGCTGGTTATTATTCATCAGTGACCCCTGTGCTAAAATGATTTCAGTATATATAACTTGTGTTGGTCCATTTCACGCAGTGCTGTGGCTATCGGCACGGACATGCTTGAGCTGGACTGCCACCTGACCAAAGATGAGCAGGTTGTGGTGTCGCATGATTCCAACTTGAGAAGGTCCTCAGGCCTCAATGCCCAAATCTGCAACATGCCTTATGCTGTGAGTTTTATGCACCGCAATACAGTAGCTCACATTTCTCTCTGATAAAATTATTGCAGTTTAATATTGAATTAATATTGAAACATTAAACAAATTAATTTTTTTAGTCAGTATTAACACTGGCTGAGTGAGTCCGACACAGTCCAGACAGGTCACCTGATTATGTCACATGATGACCTTTTGCCTGATTTTAAAAATAAATCTGAAAGTGGATTAAGTTTTGCTTACTTTTTCTGCTTTTGTTTCCTCTGAATTGTTACAAAGGTCAGCTCCATTGTTTGTATGTGTGACACTAAAATCCTAACTTTAGAAATGCGCATGTTTAAAGCTTTCAGAGAAAAATCCTGTCCTGAGGTGCATTTGCTGTTCTGGCTGTATATCCTGTTTGTTAACCGCTGCTTGTGTGCTGTTTTGCAGGAGCTTCCTCCATACCTCAGCAGGCTGGGTGTCACTTTTCAGAAGGGTGAGCATCACATACACCTAACCAACCATTCAAAAGTTTCATCACTTTGGATTATCAGTCATATCCAGATGTATTTTGTGCAACATTAGTAGTCTGTCCCTGAAACAAGTAGGTCATTGCTAGGTTTCTGTGTGTATATTCCACGTTTGCAAATGAACTATCAACTGCTGTGTCCTAGTGATGCATTTATCTGATGGCATTAGACGTTTTTACAATATAAACTGTTCGTACTGTTGAAGGAACAAAAAACACAGTCAGGTCAGTGTCAGGCTGTGTTTGTTTGACTTGTCCTTGTCTGTACAGAGTGTTACTGCGAGGGAGGAGAGGACAAACGTATCCCTCTCCTCAGTGACGTTTTCGATGCTTTTCCTAATACCCCTATCAACATTGACATTAAGACCAACAACGACACACTTATACAGAAGGTGTGTGTTTGTTTTCATTAGTGGTTTATAACCTTTGTGTATCAGAAAGTACACACACAGCGCTCTTTTCATCTTCGTAGGCAGAAGGGATTTGCAGATGACAGTTAATTTTTATTGAGCTTCTGTAATAATGACTTGCAGGTGTCTGAGATGGTTGTTCAGTATGACAGAGAGCATCTGACGGTGTGGGGCAATGCTAGCAACCAGATTGTCAAGAAGTGTTACAAAGAGGTAAATTAACTTGTGTTTAATCATTGAAAATTTAAGGACGGAGTTTTTGGGGGGAAATTTAGACTCACAACAACACTGATCATCATGAGTATATATAGTATATGAGTATAAATTGACTAATTAATCACCACCATAAATCATTCTGATCTGTGCTTGCATTTTTGTGCAGAACCCTCGTATTCCAGTGTTGTTCAGCTTTTCCAGAGTTCTGCAGCTTTTGGGCCTCTTCTACACCGGCCTTCTGCCCTTTGTTCCCCTCAAGGAGCAGTTTCTGGAGATCCCCATGCCCTCCATTATCTCCAAGTAAGGCTACACGTAACAAATAAAATAGACATGAGATGCATTTGCAGAGCATCTGGAAAAATATAAATGGATTACCAACGGGATCAAGGAGCCTTTGAAGTCATAAAACCATTCTTGGTGGGAAATCAAGAAACCTCAAAAGGACACACAGACACTTAGCACTACAAAGCATTTTTTCCAGATGAGGCTGACATTCTAAAAGCACTTGTAAAAACAAAGACCAACTAAACACAAGCATAAAAAGTGCAGCAAAACCAACTTTAAGAGGAGTTTCTTTAGGAGGAGGAGTCTTTGACGTGCATGAACCCATTGACATATTATCCCAGTCTGTTTATGGCTGTTAAACAACACTAGCTACACGCCCTCTTTAGTTCTGCTGCAGCTTATCTGGAAGATATAGCAGTTGCGCTACATTCCAACTCTGCTGAGTCTCAGTGGGAGGAAAAAGTATACAACAGGCGATAGCAGTAGGTCAGAGGTCACAGTTATTTTATTGGAGGAAGTGCTTTTTTTTAAATCCTCACTGTGAATCAGACAATGTGACAAAGGCCACAGTATACGTACATCATCATCATCATCATCAGGATTAAACTGTAAAAATGCTTCAAGACTATCTACCACAGGTAGAAAATTTGACACTAATCATGTCTTTAAAATCTTGAAGTTAATTAACATTGACAGTATGTTTCTGTCTATTGCTGTTTAGTCTGATCCACATCTTAGTAAATGTTGTTTTTACATTTTATCTATTTAAGCCATCATCTTTGACAGTCATTACCTCTATCATTCAACTAGTTGTTGCACTCTGATTGATTCATACTTGGATTTTTCTTTGTTTAGAATTTAGTTTAAACTTATCAGCCACATCTTGTGTTGTTTTCCTTTGACTAAAGGTATTTTACACTTTCAAATTCTGATTTTGAACATTGCATGATTCAGCCCACCCCTTAGCCCAGTAAATACAACACTTTACCAGTCGACTGTGTGGCCTTTCTGTTTCTGTTATCTGGTGCACAGTGCTGTTTGAAAGGTGATCTAACTTGCTAATTAATCCATTAAAATAAAAATTCACACCCATTGACTGTGGGGGGTGTGTTAATGCATCGTACGGATCAAGGTCATAGAGCAGATTATGTGCACTGAACATTCATTAGAGATTAAGTGATTTACTTTATAGCATTTATTTTAAGGCCTCGGATAAGAGGGGCAGTGGATTGTTACTGTGCATAAATATAACTACAATCTGCTCTGTTCTATCTGTTTTATATTCTTTTAGTCAGGAATCTTCGTTAAGTGTGTTGGGTGGTGTCTGTTTTAGTCGCTTTTATTATTAAGCAGTTGTTTTTTTGTTTTAAGGATTAATTTTCCTAGAACACGTGTTGCATCTGTCCATTCAAAGGCTGTAGGTTGTGGTTTTTACTAGTAAAAGAACGTGATCATTTTACACCTCAGTTAGCCAGCAACTATAAAACTGAGGAAACACGAGTGGATTCCTTGACAAATGTCTGCTCTTCATAATTAAGAGTTTTGTTTACCACATCTGGGACCTTTCTCTTTGTTTCATGATTTTGCAGGCTTGAAGATCCAAACACAATAACAAGAAGTCAGCGATTTATGGCCTGGCTGGCAGACACGTAAGTCACTCATTCACCCAAAGATTTCTCCAAATCTTTTTTTTTTTAATTTCAGATATGATAAATCTGTAGATGTTTGAATCTCAGAGTTTTTTTCCATTCATTCCTCTATAGCTGTTTTTTTCAAATTGAGTACTTCTTCATATGTATTTCAGTTGATATGTATGATTGTTTATTAGCGGTGGTGATTTTGGATATTGGTGATTAATATGAAAACCTTTACATTCTCACAGCTCCACTACGCTTTACTCTAACTGATGAGCATTTCTTTGTTCCTTGCAGTTTGCTGATGAGGAAAGCTCTGTTCAACCATCTAACTGCTCGGGGAATACAGGTAAACCAGTCAACATGCATGCTCTACAGTAACATTCAACATTTAAATGCACATCTTGTAGAAGTAAGAATGACCAGTGACCCTTCATCTATTAAATCAAAGTATTAAAGTGTTTATTTTATTTCCAGTGTATATTACACTACAGAGGCTTTTTACACATTACTGTATCCAGTGTTGACATATACATAGCTTGGAGCCACTGGATTACAGAACTGTGTCAAGGTTAAGTCACTGTAACTCTTATGTTTCCTTCTGCGAATCACTGAAAAATGTTCCATAGTAAAGTATAATATATCAATGTCACAAGCAGAGAGCTGTTTGTTGTAGCTTCAGTGTTATTCTGTAGTTAAGAGACATGACTGTGAAATGTTCAAGGTTCCTCCAAAAATAGGTCAGAGGGACTTGAACAGTGCTATTAGAGTACAGAGGCATTCTCAGGCCTAGTGTGAGTTTCATTGCTGTGTGATGTGTGTGTTTCAACTCTACAAGTGTTGCATCTGGTTACAGGTGTACATTTGGGTACTGAACGACGACGAGGACTTCCAGAGGGCATTTGACTTGGGAGCTACAGGCATTATGACAGATTTTCCCACCAAGCTTAAAGACTTCATGGACAGGAATGGCATGTCTAATCCCCAGTGACCTGCCAAAATCTACCTCACCCAAGCCCCACCGTGACGCGCCCACTTTAACTGAACGCATTCCAGCAGAGCTGCTCTCACAACGAGCACTGCAGTGAATATGGATCTTCTGCATCAAGGAACCTTGTTCTGCTGGTAACACAACTTTTAAATCACGCATAATCCTTGTAAAGTCACATACCATGTCTGCTTTGAACAGATGCAGTGTGTGTTGGCGTTGTGTTTTTTGCAAGTTCTTTGACCCTTTGCTGCACTATTAGACACCTGCACATACATACGCACAACATTAGAAGATTCTTATTTGTGTTACAGAGTTATTTATGTACACAATATTTTAGAGGATACCTGTAAAAACGGCAGAAAATGAAATGAAATCTATTTGAAACCTAGTGTTTACGAGTCTTACCAGTCTTCTGTACCATAATATGTTTATGGTGTTTGACTTGAAACACTTTTTACTACAGTAAAGACTTGATGTTTTTTTTTTTTGTTTGTTACATTTGACATTTTTCATGTGTTGGCCCCAGTGAATACACCAGCAGCTGTTACTTGATGCATGAAAGTAATGCTAAATCTCCAGCTGCTTTATGGTGTTCTGAGGATTGTCTGTCATTTATAAATGCAATAATCTAAGCTCCTTGGTGAAATTTTATGTTAGTGTAAAAGGATATATGTTAGCTCTCAGCTCCACTGAAGCACATTAGTTTTAGACAATAAAAATGCAGAATGCTACATATTTATTAAAAATTAGAGCTATGACAAATTCAGTGTACCACTATGTGAAAACACTGTTTTTAAATGTTTGTCTCCAAATACAGTGTGTTCCATGTTGTATAGCTGTGTCTACTTTATGTGTAGTTGATTAGTCTCTGTTTTTTTTGGTGTAATATGTACTTTGTTTGAAATGACAGGGCATAGATTATTCATGCATTAATTAAGAGACATTTTGCACAAAATAAGAAACGTATGTCTCATATTTTTTTACCTGTGTTAAAGTGATTACAATTGTATGAATAGTTATATGCTCAGCAGATTTCTGGGTAATACTCTACATTTTGTGATCAGTTAAATGGAAAAGTGTTAAAAAGGAGCAGGGATGAATGTATTGTGTATATAGTTTGTTGCTGATCTGTAAAATGTGGTTTGTTGTAAGTGTAGCCTGAGATTTTCTTGTTTTGATAAGACTTCTCTATCCAAAATCGTTCTTTACACATCTGTCCATTCACAGTCTATATTGCACATACTGTATTAATGAATAAACTCTATATTTGTTTTGATAAAATGTGTTGTGTTTTTATGAGTGTGCATTTATGTTTACTCAATGAAATGAATATTTCTTAAGATGATGTATCTCAATATGTTGAGTTAAACAGAACAACAATAGTGTGTGGACCCTGGCGTGGGTCTCAAACAATTTGTTTGAGTTCACATTAAATTGATTGGTATATAGATTGTGTGGATAGATAGATAGAGTTGTCGTTTATACATATATTTTCTTTTTAAACTTATGTACATTATATTAATCACCCAGTGACGGACAGGAGGTGGCGCCATACACTGGGTGGATTAAAGAAGCTCTCATTATAGAAACGGTAATATAGCTCATTCCTTCAGTGTTCTGTCAAATGAAGATCATAATAGAAACACTACGCTCCTTTATAAACTCTTGCGCCAACCAGTGGCCTTTTTTAAACTCTACCTATGAATGTGGACTCAAAGCTACCAGAATTCTTCCTAGAAAGTCCAGTGAATAGCTTAGATTGCAGTGAGCTGATTGGTTAGTCGTTTTCATTTTTGGCCAATACCCACAGTGTTGCTATGCTTTATCTCTATGCTTATTGGGTGGCGTGGCTGTCATTTATACAACAAAGCTAAGCTAAGATATCGAGATAGCTCCCGTCGTCCTGAGAAGGGGTTTATGTTCCTTAGTTTGCTGATGTCTCATGAATGCAAACTTGTTACTGACCACGATCAAATAATCTTGGCGTCATTCACCCATAGTTGAATCTTAGAAAGAAGCAGTGTTGCAATGTGTACAAAAGTATATAACAATTGTTAAAATAAAGAGCTGCTAAAGCTAATCTTGACTTTGATTGTGTCTTACAGTCTGTGAAAAGGCATTTCCCCCTGAAGATGAGGCAACATCGCTAATGGACGTCACACAGCATTTTAAATTACTACAATGAATTTATATTCACTATCATAAAGGAATACAAAAAATGGTCGAAAGTACAATTTAACTGTTGTTGTACTGAGCATGCGCGCAACGCCTCGTTGACAATATTATTTATACACAAACTTGCGTAAAATAGTAGTATACATAATATTTACTCAGTTAAGACAACAAAACGTTTAAACATAAAGACCAAACACTGCAAATACACCGTGGCCTGTAAAGTTTTTTACGAGCACGGAAGTAGTGGGAGGTGAGTGCTCTCGCTCCGGCTGTTTCGCCACTCTCTCCCTGCCTGCTCTTAACTCGGCTGGGCATCATTGCGCGTCAAAACATTGCGTCTCTGCAGGACCATCCAGGGTCGGAGAGGAGAGCAAATTTGCCTGGGAGGGAATGAAAACAGGCTTTTAGGGTTGGCACTGCCACGAGGAAAACGGGGAGGCGCGACGTTCTCTAGGCCACGCGGAGATCCGTTTTTTTCCCTTCCAAAGGTAAAAGTATTTGCGTTATTTTTCCACTGCTGCATTTGTTGTTACGCACTGTTTTCATAACGCTCCACAAAGTCTATAGCATCATCCAGGCACAAGATATCTAGTTTCCAACTGAGGTAACTTTTACCACAGGCCTATGTGCTTTAACAGTATGATAACAATACAAGTTTATGGTTTTGTGTCCTGACAACACAGATAAGATGATGACGAGAACTATGTTTCGTGTGTGGATTGAATGGTGTCTTGAATGGGATGCTGATGCCAACCGTGCTGTGCGCCCACAGCAGCTACTGCTTATCGTTAGTTTTGTGGTGGAAGTCCTGCACATATGCGCCATAGTCCCTGCGCCACGCGCACGTCAGCAATCAATGCGGATTATCATGTAATGCGCTCGTGTGTACATAAAGTGTGACGGCAATCACCTGATTCTCATCGATCCATCAAAGTCAATGCAGATGTTAGAGATTTTCACAGCGGGCGGTGCGTGTGCGCGTGTGCGCGCGTGCGTGTGCGTGTACACGCACGCCTGTTTTCATTGCCGAGCTCAGGCATCCCCGCCATCTGTGCACTGTGTGGTGACTGAAGTTCTGCCCCAGATAAAGTGCGCCACTGCCTGT
The DNA here is from genome assembly GCF_900634795.4 of Betta splendens. Classification (NCBI taxonomy): domain Eukaryota; kingdom Metazoa; phylum Chordata; class Actinopteri; order Anabantiformes; family Osphronemidae; genus Betta; species Betta splendens. Next base: position 11,228,567 of record NC_040893.2, read on the forward strand.
AACCTAATTCACGTCAGCGACCACGCATGCGGACGGACCGTGGACATTTTAAAATCAAAACACTAGCGTGAGTGCACGCATGCGGGCAGCTCAGGATCAACCCCCCCCCCCGTCGAGTCACACCCCCGCATCATTTTCCATCTGCATGGAGATGCTGTAGGTGCCGTATTGATCGTCACGCCTGGCGCTCATGGGACGCACGTCATAGAGTTACAGACCCTGTAATAAGATGCTGTACATACTGGACGTGTGTGCACAAACAGCAGATTGGTAAAGTCTGTTATGAGTTGTCGTCACACCGCCCACTTTGCGGCTTGTGTGACACTCAACCATGCGAGGAGGACTGTATGGAGATAAAATCACAATGAACAAGCAAAAAAAAAAAAAGTCACACACAAGTCAGTGATGTCATCCTGCTCTTTGCAGTGTAACGCTGAATGAGGATGTGGATGAAAGTACATGAAGTACAGAAAGTGTGTCAGTGCAGCTGGACACACACCCTCCGGTGGTGGAGGGACACGCTCTGCGTTTCCCTCCGTCTTTTTCACTTCTCTCTGACACACTGTCATCTTCTCCTCCCTCGTATCGATTCCCTCCTGTTGCCAGAAGCAGCAGCAGCAGCGGCATCAGAGCATTACATAACAAAGGTTTGTTGTTTTCTTCAGTGTTTGGACACAAGGGCCCTCGTCTTTCGCGACGACACCCAGAAATGACCTGAACGGGAGCGGCTCGGTGACCTCCACCGGCTTTGATGTCGCGTCTCGCCGTCGCAGCCTGGAGTTCAGAGATTGGCGCGTCGGTCAGCTGATCAGTTGTGCAGCTCGTTGCTCCGTTTGCTGGGAGACTGATTCACTGGCGTTTTACAAGAGTCCTCGTTGCCACAAACAACGCTGCAATCGCAAAAAAAAAAAGACTCGCAAGAGCGTCAGTGTCACCGAGACCGGCGTGGTCTTGGTTGCTGATGGTGGTTGTTGGTCCTTAAACACATCATGGACCGTGCAGCATGTTCTGCTGGTGCCTTTACCCTAAGTGACCTGAGTGCAAACGCAGTAGCAGCTTTAAAGAAGCTTACATTTAATGTAATTGCATTTGAAGCTTAGATTCCTGGATTACCTCCAGTATTTAAAACCTGTTACTATGAATTAATCGGACTGGGGTAATTGCAAGGTTTTGTTACGTATAAAAATATATAGAAAACACACACTTTTCCCAAAGTTCATTTTGGTGTCGTTGAGTAACTGTCCGTTAACAATAAAATGTCCAATAATTTTCAGGATAAATGATACACATCAGACAAAAGATGATAATGTGCATTGTCTTAAACTATAATAAACAATTAAAAAAAGGGACTAAATGCTTAAGCAGTTTTCCAGTTAGATGCCGTAACTAATCTGAGCACACATCAGTCCTGAGTGGTGGAAAACAGTAGGACAAACACCTAAGAGGGGTGGATGCTGCACAAACGTTTGGTTCTCAGACCCGAGGAGCAAGACGATAAACACGCTCTGGGTTAAACATCACTCTGTGTGTGTGTGTGTGTGTGTGTGTGTGTGTGTGTGTGTGTGTGTGTGTGTGTGTGTGTGTGTGTGTGTGTGTGTGTGTGTGTGTGTGTGTGTGTCAGGGGTCAGCTCTGGCGACTGCACTGAGTGTGTCTTTGTGCCCCCGTCCCACACTGCTGGCACTGAGTCAGGAGAAAGAACACAAGGGCACGTCTCACTGCCTTATTTATTTTTATCTCCTTGTTCGTCCTATCAGCGCCGCAGCCTTTATCGGACTCCATCTGACGCTAAAAACAATCTGAGCACTAATGTAAAGAGCTCTCTCTCTCTCTCTCTCTCTCTCTCTCTCTCTCTCTCTCTCTCTCTCTATGTTGCCCTGAACTCACCTTCTGCTCCCATTCAAGATTTCCCACAATTCAGTAGAGGCAAAAGAGAGCGATGGAGACGACATCTTGTGCAGCTTCGACCACAGCTCATAAAAAAGTAAAGTTAAACAGCACAAGGTCTCAGTAAACTACAAAAACATATCGTTACAACATTTGTGCCGCGGGGGAAATAACACTGGACGGAACTTTGCCATTAGTCAGAGTTTGTGTTTGCAGCGGCACAGCTCCCGTGCTGAACGCGCAATTAATTTCACATTGAGCAATAAAACGAGAGCGATTTTAATTGCGCCATGAGATAGAGACCACAGTCCTTGCACCACTTGGTTCATCCTGCACAGTTAGTCAAAACACGCCCGCGTCCTCGCGGCCCTGAGCCCCGGCTTTGCTAATCTTCTCAGTCACTGGGCCGCCCCAGCGCAAGTATTTTAAGGGCCCGTCTATTTGGATATCATGGAGCGAGCGCGGCATGATCCCCGCAGTTGTGCTTGGCTAAGCAGCTTATCTCTGCAGCCTCGCAGACTTAAACACAGAATGTGAGCCCGCACCGCTGCCTCAGAAGGTCCGCACTCAACCAGCGCCCGAACGGGCCACCCGTAACCCGACGCAGCTTTTATTGGAGTTTACGGATTCGAGGCATATTTCCATGTGGACGGACGGAGTCTGCGCCGCTTCAGGTCATTTCACAGTAATTGTGCCGCTAACGTGATCCGTTCTATAGAGATGGGGCTGGATGGGAACCCGGTGTCACAGAATCCTGGCACCGAATCAGGTCCAGATTTGTGGTGAAGTGGTGCTTTCCCGTGTGCTGGAGACCAGGTTTGAAGGGACCTCCAGTCTGGGACACGGGCTCGTTAATGACGCATGAGGCCTCGTCCCACAGACACAAGCAGCCGGTGGATTCTCTGAACTCAGAATTTACCCACCGTCCCGTCTGCTGCGTCCAGGTGTTTCGCCTCCCGACCCATCGCCCACCACGGCCCTCACCTGTGTGTTGCGGTGCTTCCCTTGTGAGCCGACCTGGGCTGGCAGTCCCTTCTTGCACCGCCCGCCAACCCCGCCCATGGTCAGGATGACGCGCTCCAAGACCTTCCAGGCGTACCTGCCGAGCTGCCACCGCACGTACAGCTGCATCCACTGCCGAGCTCACCTGGCCAACCACGACGAGCTCATCTCCAAGGTAAACCTCACAGTAGCCCATGAAGCACAAATTGTGACAGGAGCCCCAGGTATTCTCCTCACGCGTGTCTTCTTGCCTCCGCAGTCGTTCCAGGGCAGCCAGGGCCGAGCCTACCTGTTCAACTCAGTGTGAGTATCAGCCGCCTCCCACCCGCGTGACCGTTAGTTTGAATGGTGCCCCCCCCCCCCCCCCCACCCCGGGGGCCCGCTGGTCTTTCGGGCTGCGTTTTAAACTTCCTTCTCTCTGCCCCTGCTTGCGTCTCCCCCCCCCCCCCCCCCCTCCCACAGGGTGAACGTCGGGTGCGGCCCCGCCGAGGAGAGGGTTCTGCTCACGGGCCTGCACGCCGTGGCAGATATCTACTGTGAGAACTGCAAGACGACGCTGGGGTGGAAATACGTAAGTGCCCTCGGCTGATTCGGTGCATGCGAGGTGAGAACTGGGAGCGCACCTTGATTTCATTCGCCCCGATTGTGCTCAGACTGAAATAGGACTAGAATAAAACTAGAATGAAAAACCCTTTTCCTCGCGATCGACCCCCAGTGACCCGGCTTCAGGCTCCCATCTGGGGGGTGTTGGGGGGGGGGGGGGGTCTATTCCTGTCGGCACCACACAAGGCTGAGGAAACGCAGCTCCAGATCACTGACGTCGCGCTGCCGCTAATACGAGCTGCAGCCGCGTCGGCTTTCTGCAGCGGTCAGCGTTACGCCCAGAGGCTCGACCCACTGCACTTTTACTCCCAGACACCTGATAACCTGCTTCTGCAGCAAGACGAGGCCCGGCTGCCCCCGCCCCCCCAGCGAACCCTCGACTAGAGTTGCCTGTGGGTCACGTCCCGTTCAGGAGGTTTTCGGTTGCGCGCCGAGCGAGTCGCGTGTTGCAGCCCTGTGGCCGCTCATTCCTGCCCGTGTCTGGTGAGCTGCGCCTCTGCAGGCTCCTGTGTGCTTCACCAGCTGACGGTTATACAAGCAGCTCCCGTAGACGCGCATGCACGCCGGGACCGGGTCTAGGATGCTCATTCGGCTGCAGAAACGACCCTGAGCGTTTCCTTCTCCCCGACGGTATATCATCCCACCCCGTCACATAAATAAGCGGGACTTCAACGTCTCTTGCTTTGCCCCCCGACAGGAGCACGCGTTCGAGAGCAGTCAGAAGTACAAAGAGGGCAAGTTCATCATCGAGCTGGCCCACATGATCAAGGACAACGGCTGGGACTGAGCGGCCGGGAGATGACTGCAGCAGCAACGGGGAGCAGGGGCAGGGCGGATGAGGGGAAGGGAGGGAGGGACGGGGGAGGGGTGGGGGGGGGGTGTAATGGGTGAGTGTGTGACTTTGGCTGGACTGATTGATCATTAACCTCAGTAACTCTCTGCCCATCTCTCCCTACCACACCTCTACTTGATGTAAACACACACACACGCACACACACACACACACACACACACACACACACACACACACACACACACACACACACCTCGAGGTCCCAGACTGGGCAGGCTTGTGCGCAGCTAGCAGGACTAGGTGACTGGCCAGCAACGGTAGAGAGAGAGAACAAGTGCAGAAACTCGATTTTCAAAAACGTACGCGACCTTCATGCTTTGAGACATCCTCCTCGTGTGACCTTGTCCAATAATAATAATGATGATGTTAAAATGTCTTACTACTGGCTCATCCAGCCGCTGCCCGGTTCACTGGCCTTGGTTGAAGAGCTGACAGGCATTTATTGAGTCCCAGCAGGACGGAGGTGACCTCAGACGATTAGAGCAAATCTGGCTCTAGTCTGAGACCTGGCACCAAGGCTGAGGCACATGGATGTTGGGCTATGCGTGGGGGGGGGGCAGGGATCTCTGCCCACCAGGCCACTCACTCAACACAGTGGGGAGGGGGAAGCTCCTGATCCGGTTATGCAGTGGCCTGGACGGCCTCTGGCCGCGGTCCAGTCCGCGTCTTGCCAGCGATGCAGCTCAGCTCAGGACGGGGCAGGATTGGCTTACAGTGAAACAGATACAGGCCGCAGCCACCGGCTCGTCCTAAAAGCTTGCAGAAATTTGCCCTCGCAGCAGCCGAGCAGCACCCTTAAGTCCGGCGTCAGCGAACGCACCGCCGCGGCCGCCTTCGGGTCTCCCAGGGGCCCGTGGGCCAGAATCAAAGGGCAACACTGGGAGGATGCAGATAGTAAATATACGTGAGTTAGTTTAGTCTGTGTTTGAGGTCTGTTTATACCTATGATGCATAGGTATAAGTAGAAATACAATGCATATCTCTGAGTCTGAGGTGACTGTTTAAGCGTTGTTACACAGATGCTACTGTCTCGCAGGAAACACATGGTGAAGCCGTGTACTGTAGTGATTCCTCTGTTGTTCCTGAACGCCCAGCGTGTCGTCGTCTTGACCTTTGCTCCTGTTTTGAGGAATAGATTGCAACGAATGTTCCAGGTTTTCCGGTGGAGACGCCTTGATGGTAACCTGCCTCCACTAAGGCCAGGGTCCGACCCTAAAGTGCTGGATGCGTTCCTCTCTGGTGGTGAGAGAATACGTCATAGACCCCCCCCCCCCCTCGTGAAAACGCCACGTTTTTCTGCATGCACGACTTCATGTTGGAAGTTTTCCACCACGTTTTCCCCTCTTTGTGCTCGGTGCTCCTTGTGTTTTTCGTGGAAATGACACTGCGTATTCCGGTTGCAATCTCGTAGTGTGATTCGGCGTTCATGCGTTTGCATCTCGCCCCGACGGCTCTGGGCGCCGCCCCGCGTTGCGTCCGAGCCTCCGCTGAGAGCTGCTCTGTGACTGTGTGACGTTAAACCCAGCGCAACCAAAGAACCCGACCGCTACCAATAAATTGACCAAACCGAAATGTCATTTTGCTTGGGCAAAGTGTGAAACCAGGGGGTGTGTGAGTAAAGCTGAAGCCAAGGCTGTGGGAAGCCTGCGCTCTATTTAAGCATTATGATTTTGGAAACAAAGATCTTAATATATGAATATATTCTATTTACTGTATTCACCACGAGGATTACCATTCACGTCAACCTCTGTGTTACATACTGTAAATAGTGTTAATGTATTGTGTTTTATCTATGATCCATATGATGATGAATGAATCTGATTCCGGTCACGTCATGCTTTCTTTCTTGTACCCCACATTGGCTGTACGATACTACTTTTTTACTGAAAATGTTTCGATTTTAGAGTCTTTTGTAAAACAGGATGCTGATGTTGACTACATGTCACTGGATCTTCATCTAATAAAATGCACCTTGGTATCTGTATGCGATATTGCATTTGTTTGGGCAATAGATCAGTTGCAGTTGGGAGGGAGCAGACACAGGTAGTTAAAGAGACGAAGATAAGCTTCAATTAAAAATAGTCAAACTAATGAGAAAATTTAGTGGATTCAAAGAGTAGTTTAGCTTGAACTACATACTCTGATGCTAAAAGCAGTATGTTTTTATCGGGTCTCACTTCTGTAAATGAGTAACCCACACTGTGACAGGCACCGTGTTCCATCAGATGACTTTTCCTGGTCCCCATGGTAACAAGTGCATCATCTGTTACTATATGGGGATCACGATGAACAACAAGAGCAGCGGCAGCTCTCTGCCTGACGTCGCTTTGACCCAGGATGATGCTGGTGCTGTTTACGGTGAGGCCTGGTTTGACGTGTGTGTGTGTGTGTGTGTGTGTGTGTGTGTGTGTGTGTGTGTGTGTGTGTGTGTGTGTGTGTGTGTGCGCGCAGAAGGGTGGGTGGCATGAAGAAGAGTCACACCTGTTAGTCATGCATTAATCAAGCTGCTTGTCACGTTTACTTCTCCTCTCGCCCCCGTCCCTCTCGTTTCTTGCTTTCTTTCTTTCACTTCATCCTCATTCATCATCCCTCCTCTCCTCTCTCCTCTCCTCCCGTCTGTCCTCTGTCCTCCTCTGCCCGTCCCTGTAGAGCTGTTTCCAGTGATCCTCCTGGGATGCTTTTCTCTCTCTCTCTCTCTCTCTCTCTCGTCACTCTCCGTCTCTCCTCTCATCTCTCTCTCTCTCTCTCTCTCTCTCTCTCTCTCTCTCTCTCTCTCTCTCTCTCTCTCTCTCTCTCTCTCTCTGTCCGACTTGGCTAACCCACTCCAAATCTCACTGCAGCAGATGGTGCCGTGTTTGCATTGGGCTGGGTCTCCTAGCAACCTCGTCTCTCCTTCCTAAAGCAGCAGAGGAGTTGGTGTCGGGCTCTGTCTGGGTCTCCGTGCCCACCGTGCTCTGTCTCTGACTGATCTGCCCGGCTGCCGCTATCCGTGTTTACATCTGTACCTCGCTCTCCCTCTCTCTCTCTCTCTCTCTCTCTCCTATGCATAAGTAGGGCACAGGGGCTGACTGTCTGGGTTACTATACATGCATAATGATCAGTTTGATGTTCAGGGGCAAAGCAGGACACAAATACTGTGGCCACTGCCTCCCCACACAGAATACAGTATGTGATTTGTACCCTGACCTACATTTTGCTGATGCTCGCTGATGTTGTGATGGCAACAAAATATCACATCTGGGTTGCAATTTAAGTCCATTTGCATTTAAAGCCACCAAAAAGCTTTTGGTTTTCTATTTACGCCCAAACGAACGCCCACATTCTCCTCCTTATAACATGCTATGTACGTGTTATGTTTATGTTTCACTGTATGAACCTCAAAAGGAACAATCCTGTTTTTGCTACAGGTGCAATAAACAAAGCAAAAAGACAAATATTTGCCAAACAATATCAATATTATTTGTTATTTGTTCACATGTTCATCACATGTGTAGCTGTTGAGCAGCACAGTCACGCTGGGTTATCATTTATCATGCGTGAAGTAAAAACACTTTAATGTCACCCCGGGAAAGAGGCAAGAAGAGCGGGCGCCACAAACCACTGACGCTTCTACCGCTGATTCATTGCTTTAATTTACTTTTCCAGCTGCAGAACACAGGCAGCGCAAAGGGTTCTCCCTGAAATCTGTTGACTTGGAGCCCAAACAAACACCACCCACTGCTTCACGAGCGCCTTGAATAATCCTCGTCACTAAAATGCTCCGCCGCGCACCTCAGCGATATCAGATATTGGCGATCGATAGGGAAGCGCACCCCCCACCACCCCCCTCTCCCCCCTCTCCCCCCGGGACGCGTCTGCAGCAGCATCTAAAAGCCTTTCTGCGGTTGTTCGCTGACCCCCGGGGGAAGCGCACGGGCGCCTGCTTGCTTATTTACTCTGGCCGGCGCGCTCGCAGGCCTCGGCGAGAGAGGGGGAGGCTTTTATCCTCGTCCTGTGACCTCATATCTGTAACAGGCGCTCATGAGCGGGCCGGGGCCGGCCGCGCCGCTGCAAGGGCGGCACAAAACAATGCATTCACAGGGCTCCAATGGGGGCGGCCGGAGTGATGACACTTTGCTGTGCGGAGGGCCGACGCTGTTATTCAGATTAACCTTCCACGGACAGAAAGCGCATTCACATGGTCTGACAATTGGAAGGTTGTTTCCTACAGGCATCTTCATGTCCTGCCCCATAAGCTTCACTCCCCCAGCTGGGCTCAGGCCACGACCAGGAGTCAAAACACAAACACTCCAATAAAGGGTTTTGAATCATTATTTCTAACATGTAATCAAATTATTAATATTCACACTGGTGACGATGATTTCTACATTCAGTTACAGCTTTGGATCTACAGGGGCAGCGTGTTGTTTTGCTAGCCTGGAACAGGGTCATATGGCTTCTCAGCTCTAATCCACTGTGACCAGGAGCAACTGAGCTGGAAAGATCACTGAATGTTTTAATCTAAGTCCATCCACAGGAGCAAGCGCCTATAAATAACCACAACTCCCAGGATTATCAATGATGTGAGGGTGATGCTGCTACTCGGAGATGGAGCGTTTCCTAATCTAATCACGCGTTCGACGTGATGGCGTTGGGGTTGACGTTAAAGCAAAACGTTCTTGGGGAAGAGAAATTGTTGCGTGCAGCTCGATAATAGATTCCTCATCTGGTGCGACTGTTGGGACAGAGAGCGAGGTCAGGAGGTTTATGAGGGAGAACTGGGCCTGTTTGAGGAAGGCAACGTTGGGTCTCTGACCCACTGCAATAAATCAAAGAGTCGAAATGGTTTCATAAATTTAACATGTTATAATTGTTTATAATTAAGTAGGACCTATGATTTATAACTTGTGGTTTGATGATTGGACTTGCAAAAACGTTTTACTTACTTCAACATCATCTTCTTTTCCTTCTCAGTCACCACATCACTAAATGCCGGGACTCGTTCTGTTTAGTTTGGATCGCTCCGATTCCCGTCGTCTTCCTGCTGATTCAAATCAGCCACTGCACGGACGGCGCGAGGCCCGTTCGAATCGTGCCTCAGCGGAGCAGACACAAACACAAACTCTGCCCAGATCAGGACTGCGGAGGCTATAAATAGCAGGCCCTGTCTTTCTCACAGGCGCCACCCACCACGGCACCCATGTGACGAGCCAGCGCTGCCCGCACGCTGTGCTGTAGCACCTCCAACAGCAAACTCCTGCCGGGCTCCCGTCGTCTCAGGCTGCGCTCATTCACCCGCTCCGATGCAGTGTGTGTGTGTGGGTCTTAGTGGCTGCAGACGTCCCAAGTTCACTTGTCTGCGTCTGATTTGACTCCGGTGCCAACGCTGCACTTTAAATTGAGCTTTTAGTGGAGAACAATATACGACCCCTTAAAAATCAATGAGGTGCATTAGGATTTTAGCTCCACTCTGCTGCAGATGTGATGTTATTGCTGTAAAGGCAGACGCACTAGTGATGCGTTGACGTTTCTACACGTCTGTCTCTCCTGCAAAAAGCTCAAGTGCAGTTACAGTAAATCACTGGTTTTACTAACTTACTTATTTACTAAGAGTAAATAAAGGACTGAGGTGTAATTGTGTGTTTTCTTGGCCACCACATTTGCCAAATAAAAGAACGGGAGTAAAATGAGCCCTCACACACATTTTAGTCTGTAATAACGACTTGAAATATTTATTTCAAAAACTGAAAAAATAAAAACAAACCCACCAACATAGTTTTAGTATATCATACAAAGACATATTTCAATGTTGCTATGTGAGTATTCGATTCTCTCGGACTACAGTGTGAGGCAGTTTGAAAGGCTGGCTGAGCTGGTTGGACGACAGACACATGCCAAGAGAGAGGAGACAGAGACAGACAGGGGACAGGAGGAGTCCAGGAACAATATCTGGGCAAGAAACACAACCAAATATCAGTCAAGGTGCGATCAAGTTCAATTTCCAGACCCTTGAAGTACCACAAAATCGAAGTGTGTATTATTTCATGGCATCTAGGTGGTTCTACGCTCCAATTATTTTAATGGCAACAGCTACGGTTTTGCCTCATTGTGAAAGAAGTGACAGAAAAAAGGCTAAATTATTACTACTGAGCACAAAGGTCAAGAGTGAACAGTACTGCAAACAACTGCCGCAGTGTATCAAATATGTACTTCTCGTCACCAGCGTGGGTTTAGATTCCCCTGTGACGCGGCTTTTTAGAGATACACGTCTAAAAGCATTCAAATGAAATGTGTTAAGACAAAGAGAAAGATCGACTCCAAAAGCAGCTTGACCCTCAGCGTCAAAAGGAGAGAAATACAGGAGGCCTGTTCATCTCATGGCCTGCGCCAAGGCATGGTCGGCCTTCCCACAGTCCACTGCTTCAGTCAGTTCATCAGTCTTAGTAGGAAATGTTAAATAACAACCTCTTACAGAAAAATAAGGACTAATATTAGTTTTGTGTTCACGCGCCCCATTTTGCATCCCCGCGTCAATTAAGCCAAATCCATAATTGACGGGATGCAAAAAACGACGCCATGGGCTTTTAGATTAAAACAAAGCACAAGAATGTTTCCGACAACAGAAGGCTTGTCGCTTATATACACAGTTACTTGGTCTTGTCGAAGCATTTGAAAACACTGCAATCTGTGTAGGGCGCTGTGGTCCTGGCCACGCAGGCGCTTAAAGGAGTCCTGTGGGTAGTTGGAAGAGGCAGTGTCGTAATACAAACGTTTGTGCGGTGGAACCTTCGAATCTCAGGCTCATCCAAGTTTAGAAGCATTTCCATTCTCTGTCTGGTTTACTGCAACACCGGACAATAATGTGCACCAGGAGAACCGCTGGATCCCAGCTCCACCTCTAATGCTGCTGCTGTGGCAGGTTTGTGGCAACATATGCATCAATCAATCTTTACCTTCATTTAACAACCACGTATTTGTTTCTCGTAAACATTTTTTCATCCCAGTAGCAGATCCCAGATCTTGGGGGTGCTTCTTAACCGTCAAAGAGGGGAGATTACGCACATGAGCTGTTGTTAGTGTCTGGACACCTTTGTCCCCGATGCGGCGTCACCTCTGACCTCCGATGGCAGTCGTACAGCTCACAGGGAGGCAAAAAACTGTGCTGTTCTTTCCCTGCATCGACTCGTCCGCACCTCGTGGAGTTTCCGTGGAAGTGTCTTAAAAATCGGACATGAAATGGGGGGCGGCCGGAGTTAACAGTCACGGTCGATACAACGGCGAGGAGAGCGAAAGGCAGAACGTCCGGTGAGGCAGCGGGCGGAGCGGCGTGGACTTAATAAGGTTGGAACTCACTGTGAGAACAGAATGGGAAGAAACTAGGGAGGAGGAGAGCATCAAACCGGGTCGATGGACGAGGCTCCCACGGCCTCACAAGCGCTCAGCGTGGAACAATGTGACTCAGAGACAGGAGTTTGGGGCTGGGGATCATCGTCTCTCCTACCATTTTACTCCTCAAGTCCGGAGATGGACACCGAAGGCGACAATAAATACTGCTGCAGAGCAGTCGGACCACTGCTGCCGTCCACCGACACGTCGCCGATGAGCCCTTGGTGCTCGGAGCTTCCGGCCGCGGGTGGAGAAGAAGCAGGTTTAGAAAAAGAAGCACCTTTTATTTGGCTTAGATGACGAACGGACAGAAGCAGAGAAGAGGACAACGGGGGGAGGGACGAGAGGGCGTATGAACAGGAGGCAGGAGGACGACAGAGGGCAGCGGACGCTCAACCCGTGCCTGTGGAGGCAGAGGAGACACATTTTAGTCATGGCTGGCGATGGCAGGGCCGTACCCTCAGTGCACCGGGGCTGGGCCTTTGCTCTCACCCTCCTCTTCTTCGCCCCAACCCTCCGCCACCCCAGCCAGTTCATAGTGCTTCTTCCTCAGCTCGCCGAGCCGCTCCCGCTCCTTCTGCAGGCGAGTCTCCAGCTCCAGAACCAGGACCTGAGGAAGCACAGAGACAGACAGGCCCCATCGGGTTCCATTCCCGTCAACACCATGTGATCCAAAGGCGGTGAAGGCGTGAATAGGGAGATCATTTGCTCACCTGTGCATCCATCTCTTGTCGTTTGATCTGGGTCAGGGTCATGCTGGAGAAGTCCATTGTGTCTAGAAGCAAAGTCAAATTATGCTCAAGCCTATTCTGGACATTGTCTATACTTCCTGTTCCCAGGGTGCTTCTCTCACCTGTCTCCTCAATCTGGGACTTCCCAGACTTGGTGGAGGCCACGACTGCCGCAGTGGCCTGTGTGACGCCGCGGGAAGCCTGCTGCAGACGCTGCAGGTTGGAGCTGCCTTTGTCTGCTTTCACCTGACGAGGACACACTGCATTAGAGAGATCGGCACCGGGCTGCGACTTACAGCCTATGAGTCTTAGTCCAAATGCACTGACGTGAAAACCCTGACGTGTGCTCACCTTGGAAGCAGCCACCAGCTGTGCTGTGCTGGCGGCTATTTCATGTGAACACACCATCAACTCCTCAAACTTCCCTTTGCCCTGCACCACCAGGTCAGCGGCGTCCCTGCAGCGAGACAACACAAAGAAGGGTCACTCCGACTTTCCCTGGTTACGTCCAACTGTTTCTGTTGTATTTAACCCTCGGACACTGTCCCACTAGTAATTGTTACACACTGTGATGTGAGTAGGAGACTTTGAGGCCAGTGCTGGTACTTACACCATGACTGTTGCGCCCCATCCCACTGCTTTGGAGGCAGAGATCAGACCCTCAGTCCAACGGGAATTCTTGGCATAAAATTCCTTCATGGATGCTGCCCCCTGGTGGACACAGACATATAAGTTATGTTAAAAGATGCTCAGAACAAACACGGTGGCACCAACTAAACACAGTTTTTATTATTGATCAATAAGTAGTTCATTTTTCTTTCCTTCTTCCCAGACAATAAAAGTGGAAACCAGCTTATGTTTTGTTTATGGCCTGGACACCAAAGTCAAGGCAATCTGTACAACGAAGTCTAACACAGGCTGCAGTTAGTGGGTTATGATAAAAGCGTGTCAAAGACAAAGTCTAAGTTTGTAGCTGCATATCCAACAGCAGCATATTGAGATAATCATATTCTGCCTGGAAAGGTTTTGGTTTTCATGCCACTGACAATGGATCTGCCACACAGATCCATTGTGTATCTCACCCTGCCACTCTCCACAATGTCCCTTTGCAGGTCTTTGGACGACAGCACGAGCTCCTTGATCGCTTGCATCAGCTCCGTGCAGGAGGCCAAGATCCTGCAGGGGGCGACAGAGCACAAACGCTGCGGTCAGCGATGTGATCCCTGCGTCAGGCAGGAAGACAAACATCAAGGAGTCTGTTCAGCGACAGACAGAAATCAGCCTTCAGTCTGGCCTGTGCACGCTGTAAGACCAATGACCCAAATACTCAGTGTTCTCAGTAGTAGTAGTAGTTTTGTTTCGTTCATAACGGATGCAAAGCATTTATTGGGAAGACATACTATTCAAACACCAATGCATTAATAGATTATTCGTGGGGAATTATGACACAGCATCCATGAATGACACCCGCTTTTCCCAATCATTCGATATGTCAGTATGGAAATGATTTCAGTGACCATTCTGTTCGCTGCCAAGAACCAAGATCCTCCTGAAAAATATTAGAAAGAGATTTCTGAACTTCCAGACACAATGTAAGTCAGTTCTGTTGGTATAACAGGCTGTGGAGCTGCTCCAGTGGAACTGAGAAATGAGCAGCTAAAGGATAAACAGTGAACCGTCATTTGTGTTCGTCTGCTGCTGAGGTTTACCTCTCATTGACCTCCATCTTGACTCCGGTATCAACGGCTCGAGACTTGTTGAGCATTTCCTGTCAGGATCCGCAGAGAAGAGAACGATGTCAATTTAAAGAACATGGCAATAAAATTGTGTCAGGCGACCACAACTCTGCACGCACGCACGCACGCACGCACGCACGCACGCACGCACGCACGCACGCACGCACGCACGCACGCACGCACGCACGCACGCACGCACGCACGCACGCACGCACGCACGCACGCACACACACACACACACACACACACACACACACACACACACACACACACACACACACACACACACACACACACACACACACACACACACACACACACACACACACACACACACACACACCTCTATTCTGGCAGCTGCGGACTCCACAGCAGCGGAAGTGGCAGCCATTTCCTGCTCCACAAGGTCTCCCAGCTCCCCCTGCTGCAGCTCCAAACCTCGAGGACGTAGTTTCTGCAACGACGACACGACAACAACGACACGTTTTGACAATTTTCCAGCTAAAAGCTCGTTTGTGTGTTGACGTGTGATTATGAGGCACGGACCTCTGCAGTGGCCAATATGGCCTCCAGCGCTGCCTTCAGCCTGCCGGCGTCCGCTGCAGCCAGGCTGTCCTGCTGCTTCATCTGCCCCAGCAGAGCCAGAGCTTCAGCTCCGCACGTCTTCACACAGACCGACAGGGCTGAGAGCGAGCGAGCGAGCGAGCGAGCGAGCGAGAGAGAGAAACCCACACACACACTTTAAAGCTACTGTATTTATCACGATCCTTTTCAAAATAACTCACCTATTATGTCTTGTCTAAAGTCTAATGCGTGTCAGTGCCACTAGTGGCTCCAGCTGCAGTGTTAATTATTCTGACAGTCCCCGAGACAAAGCATCAACTCGCAGCCTAAACTGTCACTCCAATGTGGGAGGGAACACTAAAACCTTCTCCACAGGAGGCGTTTCCAGGCCGGACCTTCAGTTGATTAGCATCAAACTGCTCTTATTCAAATCTGCCACGACCGTCCATCGATCGCCGGAGCCACAGCTCCAGACGCAGCATCGGTCTGACGCCGCCTCCGTGCCTCATGTTTCTCTGCTGTTGCTGTATTAGGACCAGTGGCCAGAGCTCCGCGCTACAGTGTGTGGCATGTTTGGACTCGCCCACGTTTCCTGTGGGACCACACTCTGCAAACATTTCTTCAGTATGACGTCAACTGGGTATTTTATTCTGTCCGTGCTATTTTAATTGACATCATGCAGACAGGACCGAGTAGTACTTCAGATGTAGGAGTATAACAAGAGATTATATTTTAACGCTGTTATCACTGTATGTCCAAGTAAATTATGTAAAAAAAAAACATTACCTCACATTCTCTAACCTTGTAACAACGTGTGAACAACATGTGGGAGACTGTGCGTGTCTTGACTGCACAAACTCACCATCAGCTTGCTCCACAGGGACCATGTGGGAGGTGGCACTACCTTGAACAATGGTGTCGCCCACCAGGTGGCCACACTGGGTCACGGCTCGTACCAGCTCAGAGACCACTGGAAACCATACAAGCAAACACAGACATGTTGGCCCTGCATTCTAAGAGGATTAACGTCGCTGACATAAGTTCTCTCATTATGAAAATACTACTATAGAAGCAAAATGCAAGTGTCATATATTAATAAGAAAAATAAACGCTGCAAATTTGCCTTTTACAGAGCTCCTCCGAGTCCTCTCACCTGTGCTGTTTGCTACGAAGGCCTGTCTGGCACTCTGTAGTCTGTCCATGCAGTCCAATGAGGCCTGACATCGGGACGCTAGAAAGTCTGAGTCACAGCAAAGATCAGTGAGACGGGAGCTGAGATAAAGACGCGCGCGCACACACACACACACACACACACACACACACACACACACACACACACACACACACGCTCTGTGCCATTAGCTGACCTGCAGAGCTGGTGCAGCTGATGTGTGCCGGGTCGTCTATCTGAGCCAGAGAGTCCTGGACAATCTTCTCGGCCTCCTCCACGGCTCCCTGCAGGCTGGACCAGCGGGCTGCAATCAGCTGACTCTCCAGTGTCTGTTCCCTGCTCTCCTGCAAATGCGAACACACACACCGGACTCTCAGAGGGTTCTATCACCATCACTATTAGAGCTCTATCACACGCAACAACCCCTCCACCTTCTCATTGAGCTGATTCTGCAGGGCCTCTGCCACCTTCACCCCGCTCTCCCTCTCGGCGGTCAGCGATGACTGGACTTGCTCCAGCTCCTCCACCCTGACGGCCAGCTCCGCCTCCACCTTGGTCAAGGACTCCTCCAGCTCGGCCTTCTCCGACACAAGGGTCGCCACTTGTGTGCTCAGCAGCTCGCTTGACTGCGTGAACGAGACAAGACAAGATAAAAATAAAAGAAACAAATGTGCGAGGCTGAACCATCAACCGAAGAAAATCATTTTTAACGCTCAGGATAATTGGTGGCCGTCAGGAAATGTCAGGATGTGGTGTGATGCGAGAGCTCTGACCTCACAATAAAAGAACACTTTATCTTCAGCTATTATAACACTATTGTCTCCATTTGAGTGTGTGGAGAGGCAGAGCGTCTCCAGAGAGGACTGGGCTGAGGTCACGTTTACAATCAAAGGAACACTAGGAAGCTGTGGTTGTGTGACTTGACTCCAGTGCACCAGTCTTACAGAAACAAAGTGTGGTTGCACTCCTGGGATCTTGCAGACAGGATGTTTTTGGTGTGTGCGAAAACAAAAAAAAAAGGAATTAAATACAGACGAGAGACTCACAGCCTGGGTGCCAGCAGGTCCGACGGAGAAAGAGGAACGTCGAGAGATGAGTGAGAAAGATAAGCGTTAAAATTATGAAAATATACGAGTGCACTGAAAGCTTGTGACGGGGGAAGATAAGAATGTGGGCTGCCACGTGTGAAAAGAACTGTGGAGATTAGGTGATGGAGATGGAGGAGGAAGAGAAGAGTTGATTAGTAGTGGCTGCAAAAACAGGATGACAGGAGTGGGAGGCCGGGCGACAGAGAGAGGAACGATGCACGGACACCGAAACAGCAAGTCGGGGACACGGCAGGGTCAGATGGGGTACGGGACGGCGAGGGTTAATAGATGCAGAGATATTATCATCTGTCCTAAAACATGCAAGCATGACAATTAAGTCAGATGCTAACAGAGACTGATTAGCAGCGTAACTAAGAGGGAAGACGGAGCCGGGACACAGGCAGCGGCTTGTGATGGATCAAGCAGGTCTGCAGAGGACGCCGAGCGGCGGTAACAGCACAGTGACCTGCTGCGACGAGGCCACGTGGGTCTTCAGGGAGTCCAGCTCGGCGCGGCTCGACGTCAGCTCCCGCTGCAGCTCCTGGAGCTGCTCCAGCTGCTCCCTCTCCTGAGCGAGAGAGAGGTCAGAGGTCAGTCTCCAGCGGTCACGCGTGTGCGCCTCCAGCGCTCGCCTCCTCCTCCTCCTCCTCCTCCTCCTCCTCCTCACCTGTCGCTCCGCGGCCTCCTGGGCACACCTGGCCTTCTCCTGCATCTCCCTCCTCACCTCCTCCACTTCGTCCTGAGCCGCCTGAGCCACCGTCATCTGCCGGGTCACCTCTGCGTTCTACACGGGACACAGACGGGAGCTCATGGGACATGAGTGTATACAGTCGAGTACGAGGACGCGATGGAGTGCTTCTCACCTTCCTCAGCAGGTCTGCATGACTCTGAACCAGCTCTGTGTACTTCTCCTTCAGTTTGGTGTATCGCTGCTCATTGGCCTGAGCTTTTCCTAACAGGAGACACAAAAGGACACAATGGAGACAATGGAGGACTGTCCTCCCTCCCCGGGCCGTGATCCGAACGGAGCCTCACTCTCTATCTCCGTCAGGCTCCGCTGCTCCTTCTCCGTGTCCTCTCTGACCCGCCGCAGGTCGTCCAGCTCGGCCTTCAGGAACTCGCTCTCCCCCACGGCCTGCAGCCGCAGGTGGCTCTGCTCGGCGAGCTCCGCCTCCAGCTCGCTGACACGCCCCCTCAGGGCCTGACACAGCCGCCCGCTCTGCGCACGGGCGGAGACAAGGAGGACAGAGGTGAAGACAGGGAAGATGACGCTGCGGAGGCCGGCGCTTTTCTCCACCTCCGTACCTCTAGTCTGAAAGACTCCAGCTCGTCCTTGAGGGCCTGGATTTCCCTCGTCAGCTGTTCAATCAGACGGTCTCTGGTGGACACAAAGAATTAATCAAATAAACTGCCACATCTGTCACCATAGCATTTTAAGCTTTAGACTTTACAGGTTTATTGCTTTTTAAATACATCACAAATTCATATTTGTGCCTTAAATTCTAACTGGAATTACATAAATGACGTATCTTCTTTCTCAGTTACATCTGGCACAAGGGATAAAACAGAATTAATGGCATTCAGTGTTATTTGGGTTAAGGGGTCACGCATGAACATCACATGTCTCACGCTGGCCTGTTTTTGGTGCAAACATGCAGGTGTAACGTTGTTGGACAATGACTCAGATGTTTATAAGAGCAACAGGACTTTGTTCAGACGTACTTGTCGTCCTTGCGCATGCCGTTCTGGCTGTTGAAGTTGAAGGGGTCCACGGCGGCGGTGGTGCCGAACAGATCGTCGAACTTGGTCTCCACGGGCACCTGTGGGTTCAGAACCGGGTTCAACAGAAAAATAACTGTTATACTGAGTAAAAACCACTCAATCACAATTTACCTACTTATCCCAACCACACATGGTCTAAAATGTACTAGCTACATAATTAACACCCTGACATGCCAGCGCAAACATCAAACAGATCTTTGGAGAAAACTTGATTTCACAGAGGAGTCTATTAGTGAAGCAGGTTGTTTCCTGTTTCATATCCTCCAGTTTCCCTCTGTGCATCTCTTCCCTCCTGATTCTCCCACTAACACAGCCTCCTTATTACATTTTCATCACCGATTACAATTCTTCCCACGTGAGCCAAGGAGCCGGGCTGCTCCCAAGCAGATCGGCTGCATTTAGGGAGACGCCACTTGCTGCGTGGGCTTAGTTACCGGCAACACGGGGACGTCGGTGTCCACCAGGTCGTCCGTCTCCACCACGTGCTCCGACTCGGGCGAGGAGGACTCGGCGGGGATCACGACCACGGGGCTGATGTGCTCCGACAGAGCTGACGCACGCAGGAAGTTGGGAGGGTTCTACGAGATTCGGAGGAGAACAGGTTCAGTCACATGCTTGTCCTTGCCCATTACATCAATGCAATATTTAACAATCACGTGAACTGAAGGAACAAGAACATTCAATTTGAAGTTTGCAGGAGTTAAGCAGGCCACATAAATCACTACAATACAAATGAGGGCTGACTCACTATAATGACTGTGAATAATGAAGGATACACCAGAAAAGACTTAAAACGACTACCTTTATAAGATATGATAATTAGGTCTATTGGTCTTTTGTTTTAACCACAGGTGTACAAAGTAAAGTCTGAGCTTTTGGGATTAGGTGTGGAAAATGTAAGAATTAGTGAGCAAACTCCTCACCTCAGGCAACTGTGGAATCTGAATCAGCCTCTTGAAATACTGCAAGTTACTGGAGCGATAAAACAGACTCTTTAACCTGCCAGAGAGAGAGAGAGAGAGAGAGAGAGAGAGGACGAGATAAGGACAGAGTGAGGATGGACGAAATAAACAGAAAATCAGAGCTCGACACTGAAAATCCATTCAACACAGTATGAAGAGCTGGATCCTCAGGGTCGAGCTCAGTCAGGGTGAAGCTGTGGCCAAGTGTCTTTCTGACTGCGAGTGAACTTCTTACTTCTTAAACTGCTCCTGGAAGCGGTCCCTGTGGCCCTGGAGAGTGTCTGCTGGGAGGCCTGCGAGGACACAGCACACAAACACGTCAGAGCCCGGACGCAGGACTGCCCAGGCGATGCGCTGTCAATATATCAGCTGACAGGAGGAAACTGAGAAAGGTCTTTAACGGCTCACCCAGGCTTTAACTGTGTGTGTGTGTGTGTGTGTGTGTGTGTGTGTGTGTGTGTGTGTGTGTGTGTGTGTGTGTCTGTGTGTGTCTGTGTGGGTGGGGTGTTTTTCTAATATTTTGGAGAGAAAACCAACATAAAAACTTCTAGCAAACATAATTACATTCATAATTTCAGCTAAAATTAAACAGCTATTTCTTACTCTGCAATAGTCGACCCAGCGCCTTTCGTAAGGTTAGATTTCATAACATTTTCCTATTCTCATGCTAACATCCCAAACTGATAAATTATGAATTTTGTTTTCGTAAGCGCAGGAAATGTGCTGAATGAAATGCGTGTGTGACTCACAGGAGTGCAGCTTAAACAGCAGCTTGACGGTGTAGTCGTAGAGGTGACTGCAGTCCAGGATGACCTGGATGAGGGGCGCCAGGCGACACTGACCCGCCGCCGTCACCGACACCGACCGCGACATGTCCAGGGAGCTGAACACTGGGGGAAACAGGCCAACGGGCACGTTCAGGAAGATCAATACACACTCACTGATTATTAATGCAGACAAACGTGAGCCTCAGCCCTGCTGCTTGTTTTATAATAAACGGTGGGGGCTGATTGGAGTGTCTCCGCCTCCATCATTACTGTACGCCACTATATCGTTTCCCTGCCACCCTGTTCAAGCCAGGCCTCGAGAGCCTCTGTGCACTGCAGAGGAGTGGTTTCCTGCAGACACACACACACACACACACACACACACACACACACACACACACACACACACACACACACACACACACACACACACACACACACACACACACACACAGACACACAGGCTCCTTGATGACGTGATGTTTTTTAACATAGACCAGAGCAGAGGAGGAAGCTGTCAAGAGCTTTACGATGTGAATGGAAGGCGACACAGACCATGTGTTGTGTATTGTTTTGATCACAGAAAGCAGCGAGAGGAAAGGTGTTTGTCCCGAAAACATATGGGGGTGAATGGTTTTGGCCGTTAAGCGTCAAGAAGTGGATGGAGGAGATGATATCAGGACCCAGAGTGTAGATCCCTCATGTTTGTCTACTACCAGTGGCAGCGCATACAGCTTTTCCAGCATCTCGTCAGACACCGTAGTCACATTCCAGACGTCTATTTTTATCCTGCTCCGTACATAAGACACATTAACCCAACAGGAGGACTGAGCAGCCTCCAACGGCCTCCAGCAGACGGAGTCAGACGAGGTGAGGCTCCTCCAGGCTTCAGTCAGACTGAGCCTGCCTGTCTGCGTGCGACTCAACCGGTGTCTGCCTCAGATAAGCCAGCGACACACAGTGATTCAGTCAGACCCGAATTACTCACCACCCAGGAAGAGGTTGAGCTCACACTCCAGGTAGTCAAACATCTCCACGGTTAACTGGAAGCTGGTGAGAGGAAAAAAATCATCAGCAAATACTGTACACACACACGCACGCACGCACGAGGATGCAATATTTCTGATTTCATGTCTTCCAGTTGCAGATGAATGTTTTCCTGTTTCCTTTTCCAACACTCTTCATTCAAAATACTCTCCATGACAAAACAGAGCTTCCTTCCTGAGTTCTCTCTGGCTGAGTCATGCTCAAATCTGGAGGAAGTCACCCAATACAATATTTGTAGAATGCTTATTTTCAGGAGATAAGAAAGAAGATCAGATGCAATTTTATTTTGTTTTCTTCTCGCTAATGTACGTAAGGATAAAAGAACCAAACCTAAGTGAGTCATAATTCTGGTGAATCCAGATGAATGTCCTCCTGTGATCTCGTTTGATTTCCCACTTCATAACGTTCAAACGCCGTTAATGTGAGGATCCTGGAGCCCGGCCAGCAACAAAGACAACAATAACAGCAGCGTGCCACACTCACAAGTTGTTAACGTCGTTCTCTCCCGCCTCGTCTAGCTGTCTGTTTGACATCTGCAGGTTGCCAGGGAAACGGGGGTTCTGAAAGAGGACGACATCAGGAAGGCTTCGCTTTATTCATCCATGTGAGAATCTGATGCTTCAAACCAGACACATCTTTACCAATAAAAATGAGCTGAGTATTTAACTACAGCTTTATGGTAGTGCTTTGTAATCTCTATATAAACTATATACAGTAAATGCACACACACACATGTACATCTATCTTCTTACACAACAGTAATGACAGAATGGAACAGAAGCAGTTTGCATTTTAGTTTATCTCACTGAACTGGACTGTTAATAAACCTGGCAAAGCTCTGGGTCTGGGTCCAACAGGCTGTTACAGTTACATAAAATGTAGTATTAGTATGTGTGAAGATCACAGAGACAAGAAATAACTGTGCGAGACCTGAGCCTTATTGCCACGCAATTTGATTTTGTCAGGGAAATATTGCAGGAATTAGAGGAAACCCGTCCACTGAACTGCTCTGCAGGTAATGGCTTTAAATGTCACATGACTCCTGATTTGCATCTTGTCAGACCCTGCACAAAAACACCACACTGCAGATTCTTGAGAGGCCATTAGTGTGAAAGCAAGGAGACTCAAAGCAGACTCTGGGACTCGAACAGGCCAGGCCAACTCACTTTGATGTGAAACTCCATTTTGGTGATGAGCAGTTTGAGGTAGATGCTGCACAGCTTCCCGTAGCCTTCACTCAGGTGACCCTGGTGAGAGAGACAAGAGCAGGAGGCAGGTGTTATCACTTTTCTGGGTTTTCTGGGTAAAGAAAGCAGAGGGAGCAAATCAGCTGCTGCTTTGACATTCGCTGTGGTTGAATCAACACGTTCACTCGGGGGCTTTACTGCACCAACTATTTCACCAATTGCCTCTGGCTGCCTTCTTCCTCGAGCCTGGGAGAGCGGGAGGCAGTGACACAACAGGAAAACGGCCACAGCCCCGGTCACAGGGACCTCACTTCCTGTATCCTCTTGCATGGTGACTACAGCAAAGTTGAGAAATCTAATAAACACGCAGGCCTCCGCCCAAGTCGGCGTTGCTTCAGACAGAACTGGAAAGTGTCGTTTCATAGAGCACAGTGCAACGTCTGCTCCTGGGAAACACCGATCAGTGCTGTGGCTCAGACGTCACTGCTGAGACTTTCTATCTATTTAGAGACGTTTCTCAGAACACATGGTGAGAACACGCTTCATTAGCCGGCAAAAAGCAATGGAGGCGGATTTTCTATCAGCACCGCCTGTTAGCCACAACACGCAGCCGGCAGACGACGCGTCGTGAGCCCCGACGATCGCATCTCCAACATGGCATCGTCTGTCACTTCCCCGCAGACAGCCAGCAGCAGGCTGTTAGACCGACCACAACAACAAGGGCAGTCAGAGGCCGCACTCAAGCCCCTAAACCAAACACAGGCCTGTCTTCATTCATAATTCATAACGTATTTGAATGGTAAGTCAATTAAAAATGCGGCCGCTGGACGAACATCTGGTCAAAACGCTGCTTTCTGGATGAGGGATGGGATGGAATTCACTTTTTGGAGAGTAGTGTCACAATAATGCACAAATACAAAAACTCTATGGTTATTTACAAATGTTAAGGTTATGATAAGGATTTGATTTTGCAACTGAAAACTGAAATTGCAACAGCTGGTAGAGGTCCAGTAACCGGACGTTACAACAGCTGATTATGTAGCGAGGATGTTTGTCTTGTATGTTGAGATCATCACTTCTTCTATCTGGGTGTAAGTGCATGACGTCATCAACCTCAGTGTCCTTACCCACATCCTGCTCATGTCAGTCAAGTCCGCCTTGTTCCTCATGGAGTCCTTTATGACCTGCGAGGACAAAGAAGAAGAAGGAGATCAGGAAGAGGAAGCAGGTTGATACCAGTTGCTCATGATGGTCAGACACACGGTGCCACGTCTCCGTGGGTGACGGGCGTCCTACGCGGTGCAACGCTAGTGCTACGTACGTTTGGGTGTCCGTCGCGCAGCAGCTTGTGGAAGACGTGGCAGAACTTCCAGCAGAGCACGGCGTTGCTGGAGAGGGGGAGCCTGTTGACGGCCGCCCAGAAGGTGTGGGCGCCCTTCTCGTGATGGGTCCCCAGGATGCAGGGTGACGCGGGGGGTCAAGGACCACAGCGCCATGGCAACACCCACCTCACGCGTTCATCCTCATTGTTTCATTTGTCGCCTGCCTCTCCCTGTTTTAATCTGCTTTGTTAGCGTGGAAGTCTGGTTGTTATGTCACTCTGACAAAAACGTCCCTCTCTTCTCAAACAGTTTTTACTAGATTTCTACGTTGTCCAGCCAAAAGCATTTTGCAGTCTATGGTGCTTTGGGTGAAACTGAAACTAACACCAGAACGCTCCAGAGAACAGAAATATCTGAAAACACACATTCTATAACAATATCTTTGTTCCACCGACTTTGTTTTCATTCATTCAAATGAGCTCATAAACCTAAATAGAATTAGATCTATATAGATTTCCATCTTCATCCTAAGGGGGTTTTAGGTTTCAGTTTCGTTGCCTTGAGGTTCAGCGGCGTCATGTGTGACACTAGGACTGATTTAACGGTGCCGCGCACAGATGATGAGGCTGATGTTTGATCTCACACTAACACATGCCCCACGCTGACATAATGCGTTCCTCAGCCTAACCTCAACACACACACACACACACACACACACACACACACACACACACACACACACACACACACACACACACACACACACACACACACACACACACACACACACACACACACACACACAAACACACACACACACACAAAGGATATTCCTGGCATGCTTCTCTTTGACAGCGACCTCCTGTGTGTTGATGGCCTTATTGATGCTGACGGCCTGTGAAGAAGAAGAACAGACAACACCACCAGTCAGCCCATAACCCACAGCAAAACATTTCTACAACTCTGCAAGGTTTCAGAGAGATCTGTGTCTGTGAGATCCACTGATGGCGTCTGGCTACGACTGAGCATCCTTCAACGTCAGCTCGAATCGCGCTTAACAGAGACGCGTGGTGCCTCCTGAATTAAAGCGGAACCTTCAACTCTAGCGACAGAGCAGTCGAGCCGACTGACAGCTGTAGCGGTTCTGAGGGTCAGCTGGTGCCACCGCTGGCTGGCTACAGAGTTCTGCACAGTTGCTGTACAGTTCATTGGAGGCTTTGAAGTGTTTATTGATTTGAGTCGGGGGAAAATGTTGTTTCAAGGCAAAGAGGAGCTCTTTGTTTAAGTGCGAGGGGCAATGATTCTGCAGCGGAGGCTCGACACGCTGCAGCTTAAGGAAATGAGCGAAGATACAACACAGAAGCTCATTAAGTAAACATGTTCACTGATGTGACAAAGCATCCACAGTTATTAAAAAAAAACTAACCCCACACCCAGACTGATGACTATGACTGGTCTGGTTTCACTGGACAAACAAAAAACACTTTGTTAATATACAAAGGAACTTCCAGCATTTAATTACCTCTAACTGTAATGAAGCTTTAAAAAAATCACAAAACACTATTACACTGTATCGTAATCAACCATTTTTAAATAAGGTGTTCAGGGACAGGAGCTGGCTGACGCACCAAAAGTCCGACATCAAACACCCTGAACGTAAAAAACCTTGACACAAAACACAATTAAAATAATTAAGGCGAAACACACGTTCTGTAACTCTGTGTGTGCAGCATGTTAAGAACTGCCAGCGGCGGTTGGAGTCAGCAGAGGACGCGCGGCCCGTTTCATAATCGCGCCTCCCAGAGTCGAGTCCCACGTCTGCTCCTCCTCTTCCAGCACGGGGCTCGTCACACATGGAAGTTCACCGCGAAGAGTCGCCGGAGGAGGAGGAGGAGCCGACGGGGGGGGGGTGGAGGGAGGGGGAACCACTCGGGAGCGTTCATCAGTGTCTCAGCACATTCTGCTCCGGTGATGAGCAGAGTTACAGCAAACAAACATGCATTCGAATAAACAAAGCCTTAAAGTTTCAGGACGTATTATCCTCATGACTATAATCGCTGCAAATGGACAGCGTAAAACTAACTAAAATGGGGATTAGAGTCAAATCTCTGGTTCATAATTTAGCCCATGTCCAAACACGCCAGCATCATCATCGTCATCATCATCATCATCAGTGCCCAACACAAGTTCTGTGTTTGCCAAAATCGAATTTACGCCCAGGTCACAGGATCCACTCTGAAAGGATAAGGATTGTGAGGACAGCGTGAACAGAGCTGTTGGACTCGACAGCATCGGGGAGAGGACACGCGCCGTTAAACAAGCACCGTGTTGATTAAACACGAGAACTGGAGCTGCGGGTGTGTGTGTGTGTGTGTGTGTGTGTGTGTGTGCATTAAATACAGCTAGCTACGTGGCTTATGCCTTAATTATGGGAATAAAGTATAAATGTCAATCACACAATCTGCATCAACACCTGTGTTTCCTGTCATGAAGTTGATCCACTGCACATCAACACACACACAAGGAAACGGGCCGCTTTTTAAAATCCTGTGACCGCCGTGCTCCAAATTACCCAAACTGCTCAGGTCTCCACCTACAAAGGTTACACACATTCAGCCTAAACACAACATTTGCACTGTGACCACATATGCCTCACATTAGCAAAGAGGGAAATAGCTTCTACATCATTTCCTGTCACTGTCTTAGTCGTTAAAATGTCAAAACAACAGTATCTTGCGGTCGCATCTTATCATTAGAAGGGTTAACACACGGCTTTGACTGAAGCTTTGTCTTGTTTGTGACACCAGTAGAAAGGGAATCTTTCACCTAGAACAGAAACTGACTCGCTGAATAACCTTTTACTTTTCCAGAGTTGCATGAAATCAACTCATTTTCACTTCTCCCTTTTCTCCGTGTCATCCCTACATAAAAACCAAGAGACGTTTAAGAAACTCCCAGTGAAACCGGTTCCCACACGACGATGACCCAATTAGGCCACAGTGGGACTTTGTACTTTGTGTTTGGGTTGAATGAGAGTCCAGCTGCCCGGGACTCCTGGCAGCGGCCGAGGCGGCTCGCTGGCATCGATGCACCGGCGGCCTGTTAGCTCCACGCGGCGGAATCGGGGGAGATCATGTCTGAGGTGCGAAGCAGGTTATAATGAGCGGTCCAGGACGGGACCATTCTTTAGCGCTGACACAGAGTGGCCTCATCTCGCTTCCTCTGAACCTCCTTTCTGATCCTAAGCATGAAATCTAACTGTTAGAATAAACGATTCAATCAATAACCTTTAGGACAAACACACACCTACTTTTGCAGACATTTTAGAGGTCTATAAAAATACATATATAGACTACAGAAGGATCTTTATCTCCCAGCTTTGCTTCCCAACACAGTGTTAACCACAGCTACGTTGGGCCTGGCAGCCCTGAATCGGCCTCGCTGCAGAGAGCAGGGCATTGATATGCTGATCATAATGTGGCTGTGTCCACGTTGTGAGCCAGCGCTCAGGGAGAGAGAGAGAGAGAGAGAGAGAGAGAGAGAGAGAGAGGGAGCCTCCTCTGCCTGCTAAATCACACCACCCTCACCCACTGACTCCCTTCTCCATCCTTCGCCTCCCGTCGGCCGAGTGACGGCGAGCGACGATGCTTCCCGTCGATGTCGGCGATGAGACGAAGCCACAGCCGCCGGCGTTCAATCGTGGGAAAGCGGCTGTGGAAAACCTCACCAGGCCAAATGACAGGCAGCAGTGAATGCGGAGAGCGACTTTAGGTTCTCACGGTTGGGGTTTGGGGGGGGGGGGGGGGTCCTAGTGTGACCTTGATGATTTAGTGCGGGAGTGGAGAGATTAATCGGAGTCACTATCGTGTCGTACACTCATTTGACCTCCGTCGCATAGAGAAGTTACGGTCACACCCTCGGCTCAGTCAAAGTCCTTAAATAACAGTGGGGACATTTGTTGTACAAACCTGATTCAACTACACTAACTACAGTATTAGTACACTGTGCTCTGTTCTCATTATTAACTACTCTGCATTGAGCCCATGTGTATATATTCATGTATCACTTAATATTAAATATTCCTGGTCTCCTACCGCGACTTCAAACGCCTTTCCCTCATCAAGCCTTCCAGAACTCAGCAGAACCTTCATGTGCGTGACCTCGGCTTAAACAATCCGCGTGTCTTTGAACGCAGCAGCTGCGCCTTCGTCACCGGCGGCGGTGGAAAAAGCGGCGGCCCGCAGCGGGTGGGGGCTCGTTACAGGTGCTGGGCCAGGATTCCCGTCGGGCACCGGCCACTTCCTGCCCTCCTGCTGGAAACCTCGCGGCGCCGACCCAGACAGGCAGCAGCTGAGGCGCTCGCTCGCTCGCTCGCTCGCTCGCCCGGGCCGAACAGTCCGGTCTCACATCTCCTGCCAGACGCTTGCAGGGGCCTTCCACAAGAACAGCGGTGCTTCACAAACAACTGGAGCCTTATCTCCACTACTCATTAGAGCTGGAGTCAACTCATCCACAGTAACCAACGACCTCGAATTTCACTTTGTCACATTCTAAAATAAATGTAAAAACACATGCTCACGTGTAAGATCAGAAGTAAACCACAGGCGTCACCTTGACTTTCACACAAGCATGCACCGGAGCTATTAAACAGCTCCCTCCCTCCCACCACCACGACATACTGTACACACAATAAATGGAAAAGCATTCAGAGCCCAAACATTTTCCCAACGTAACTCCACCCGATTCAAAAGGTCACCCCTCCAAACAGAGCCCCCTGTGTTGCTTGTTTAAGGGCCGTGTTGTGCGTTTCATCTGACGTGGACATCCGGTGCCCATACAGCAGTCACTCCACACCTCCAGACGGGAGGACGGGAGGGAGGCAGTGGAAAGTTGGGTGTTTTCAGAACCACTCCGATGCCTGTGCGCGCAGGGAAAGGCCCAGCAGCGAGAAGGAAAATTACAAGCTCGCGGAGGTCACGCTGTGGAGGCCGCGGCTGCGGAAGTCTGCAAATAAAGCGGGCCGCTGTCAACACAGCGCAGAGTCCGCGTTTGCCATTATTAATTCGGCCCGTGCGATCGCGTAGCTGCCGAAGCTGCGCGGCTCCAGCATCTATTCACCCCTTGTTTCTGTTTCGCACGGATCCGCGGGTTTTCTACACCGCTGATGGCGGCGCATGATGCTGATGAGCGCAGCGGGGTGCCCATTAAAGCGCACAAACACACAGCGCTTCAGGATGTTTGGAGTGTGTGACCTCGGAGACCCTCAGCTTCTGTTGCTGAGGGCAGAGGTTGGAGGGCGACAGCTGGCCTCGGACACACACACACACACACACACACACACACACACACACACACACACACACACACACACACACACACACACACACACACACACACACACACACACACACACACACACACACACACACACACACAATTAACCTCTCGAGCCCACACTTCCTTGGCAGGTTTATTGGCTTTTTATAATCAGCCGGCTCTTTGCAGCCCGGTGTGAAGAGGCCTCCGCTGTGAAGCTCAGCTTCCTGCGGTACCGCTGATGTCATGAAGCATTGACGCGGGCCTAAAAGAAACATCTGTGCGGCCCTGCAGCCCACTCGCCCACCACCCCCCACCACAGCGTGCGTCTGAGCGACTGTGTGGGTGTGTTTTCCCGCAGGCCTCGGTGCTGATGGCCACTATAGCGACGTGACACCGATTCGTACGTCCCACAAACGGAAGCTTCTAAAAGGCGGCGCGGTCTCAACGACCCGAAACCGGCACCTTATATTTAGTCACAGCTCGAAGCAGTTCCTCTTTAGATGCTATTTAGTTCAGCTGAGACAACGTCATGTGAGAGATTACATATAAGCACCACTCCAGGTGACTCCAGATGAACCCTGCGTCTGTGCTTCTGATGGAATGAAGTGCTGAGTCATTCTAGCCATAACTCAGCGCATCTGTAACATGTAGAGCTGCACTAGCTGTTAGTGGTCACATGTTCAAATCGCTGGTTTCCTGCAACAAACTGTTGAACTGCTTATTTACATTCACTGCACAGAGGACAAAAGAAGACGCACGTTCTCTCATAGTTTCCTGTTAAAAGGTTTCCTGGTTTAAATTGGCACATTTACAGCGTTTGCTGTTGGCGTCTGTGTGCTGTATATGAATAAAAGCAGCTGAACTGTCTTCTACTTATAAGATTCTGCTGTCTGTGACTTGTGTTGCATCGTCTCCACTTATCTGATACTTATAATTATCATGTAGGTTCCAATACATACTGTACTACTACTACTGTGGCACTGCGCGAGTGCTTTTTTTATACCACTGGGTTTCACTTCGTTTCAAAAAGCCAAAACACGGCTGTAGAAAAAGCAGCCGATCAGCAGAACAGCCTTGAGGAGTCCTGGAAGATGCACAACACGGAATAGTTTTCCCAAGAAAACGCGGAGGTCGACCTGAAATCCCCTGCAAAGCGCCGCTGAATGGAGATCCACTGGAGCACTTCCACCACTGCACCTACGCCGCGTCTGTGCCGAGCGGCCTCCCTGACCTCACGTGGGCCGGGGAGATTCATTTCAGCGACCAGAGTGGCTTTCCTGTTACAGCAGCACGAGGAAGTGCCTGGATGCGCTGGCTTTTATTATTTCCCCATCTTCGAGGGGGGAACGGGCCCTAGGTGTGCTTCTGTTACACCCACCCTCCCCCACGGCTACGCCAGAGCTAAAAGTACAGCCATCCATCCATGCGGCCTGTGAAAGGCCGGGCTTGTTGCTTTGGCTTATGTGCACCTGCTCCATTACACACACACACACACACGCACACACACACACACACACACACACACACACACAGTCGGTCAGTGTCCAGCACATCTTTCACAATCCCTGGACAAGTGTTCGCTAGATAAATTAAGGAGTCTTTACCTTTAGATGACGTCACGTTGTAATATATTATTAACACGCGTCTGCCACCCCTGTAATACGAGGATCGTTACCCACGCGGACTATCTCCCTGTAGCTTTGCCTGCAGCGTGTAAATTGACATTCATGGTGCATGGTAGCGGTGCTCCGCTCAACCTGCGCCACAGACGGGCGGCTGTGGACGGAAACACGGATATGTGCAGGCGACAGAGGAGCTCGCCTCACATTCTAATGCCTCGGACCCACAATGTTGGGCCCCTTGGTTGTAAACATGCTTCATCGGAACCCGCGAGCGGGGGAGATTCTGAGCGTTTCCTCCGTTTTTTTACCACGGGGACCTGCGCCTGGCTGCTCTCTCTCCTCCTTCACCACAACAAAAGCCAAAGTTCCCACGGGCACCTCGAAGCCACAATAAACGCACCGAACAAGTCCCTGCTCGCATCGAGCCGCAAACTTGCACGCGTGCGCGCGTGCGCGCAACGGGACTTCTAGGACGACGCCACCCCCCAACAAAAAAAAAGCACGCAAACACCCGAGCAATCGCTCTCTTTACGTAAAGATCAACGTTTTCCCGGCGGCACTTACTATTTTACTGAGATCCATGATCGTCAACGCGGCGAGCCGGCTCCGTCGGAGCGGGAGGAGGAGGAGGATCCGCTGGTTCGAGCCTGGCGCGGAGTAATTAGTAACGGGAAGGCGACGGAGGCAACAAACGCGTTGGGGAGGAGAAGGGGGAGGTGGAGCGGTCCGTTAGCTCAACATGTGTCCCGATTTGGTATATAAAAGCTCCCCAGTCCTCCCTCCTTCCTTCCTCCCTTCCTCCCTTCCTTCCGCGTCCCTTCTCCTTTCGCTTCGAGCTCCGGTTTCTGCGAGACCTTCCAGCATCCGAGCGCCGAGAAGCCGGAGCTGCACTAGAGCCGCTCACTGCCCTCCGCTGCCCGCATCGCACCAGCACAGGAGGCTACCTTTATTTTGCAAATAGCCCGCTCACTTGGCGGACAATGGTAGCGTGGAGCCTGCAGAGTGGGATGGCTCAAACCCGGTGGTTCCCAAGCCGGGGTCCGGGGACCGCCAGGGGTCCTGAGCAAAGGGGGGGTGGCTTCAGGAGATGCTGGATTCAGATTATTATCATCAGTCTGATGAGAATGAACCCAGAGATCATCACATACTTGTGATGTGTGCCACAGACTAATCAGTCAATCAATTGGGATCTCTAATGATTTTATTGGTTGATTCCAGCTGCAAAAATTCAGCCACAGGATTATTGTCGTTGTTGTAACTTATCAAAGTGTAAATAACGTCCTCCTTAGTGTTTTCTCCCAAGCACTACACGAAGAGCAGCATGTGACCCAAGCCACACAAGGCTGAAACACTGCTGCAATTCATTTGGTTAGATAACATAAAAGACTAAATATGCAAATACACGTTGGTTCTGTCCCAGATGTGAATTACCCTGAAAATAATTCTTGCTCTTCAAAATAGCTGCACTAATGGTTTGGTTGGAAAAAAAAAACATTATGCCTTAAAAAATAAAGTTTTAAAGCTGAAAAAAGGGAAGAGAGTAAAACTTTCTCTGTTGCAGCAACTTAAGGTGTGTGATGCCCCCATCTGGTTTCTGAGAGACACTCAACGCAAGCGTCCTGCCCTCATGGTGAGATGCGTGCACAGCAGAGCAAAAGCATGCCTTTAAATAGTATATTAAACTAAACATAGCTTGTTTGTTTAGTATAATATTAGTGTGTCAATAAGGTCCATATCAAAATGTAGCTGAGTTGATTTAGGCTAAAATACTCCTATAGATACTCATCTAGATAGGTTTAATCTAATACAACAGTTTCCATCCAAGGCTTTTTCCATACAATCACAGTGCATCGGCCGGGTCCAAGCGAGCCATGATAATCAATACGCTACTCATCATACTGCACATCACAGCCCCAGGCTGCTCAACATAAACAGTCTGTCTCCAGACAATCCCGGCGCGCCTCCAACAGCTCTCCTCACTTCCTGGTACGGCGTGGGCTGTTCTCCAGCAGCCTCGCTGGGCAGCTCTCACATACAGCGGTGCCATTCTGTCTCTCTGCCCGCGTTTTCACCCGGCTACTCATAAACTATCCCTGAACTTCCCTGTATTCATACAAAGGGAATGGAGGACTTCCTCTTGTTATTTTAATCCAGATGTGCAGAGCAACTGTGAAACAACTCAAACCAATACCGACAAAAGATGTGCGTGGATGAAGGTTCTGTGGGGAGGTTTCATTTCATTAGTTTTGAATCGTGTGGGCAAAACAGGGCCTGTGTTGAGCAAACAGTCTGAAGTCTGAGCAGAAAGCCCCCCCCCCGTCTCACTCTGAGGGTATGACATGTACCTGGACACGGCTTATCGAGTAATGATACACAAGTAAAACGTGTCCAGGCGTGTTGTCCCGCGTCGGGTGACGTCAACAGGCCTCATGACTGATGACACAACGTATTTTACTGATGCACGATCACTTATTCACGTGTTATTGTAAAAGTTAAAGCCGTGATCATGACTCTGCAGATGTATGCTGTGAAAATGCAGCAGCTCATTTTACATATGTTACATGGAACGTGTAGTTTGACCCACATTACTTACATGCATTTTGTTACAAAGCAGCAGACTGCGCTGTGTTGCTAAAACCTTTCAACACTTATACTGATTCAGGCTCATTTGCATACTTAGAAATGATGTAGGTTTCAGCCTGACCTTTGGCTTCTGCTGCGTGAAAACAAAAAGCAATTGTCCACGTACAACCATCCCTCTGTCTGCTGCACTGTGCCTTAAAAACAAGAGGTCTCCGAAACAAGCTGTAAATCAGAGCCATTGTCAATGCAAGCAGGAACTCATCTGTGCACTTTGTTCCACTTACTGACCTGTCACTCATGTCCAGCTCTATTATTCTACGGCCAGTCAGTGCAATGAGGCCACAAACCACCGCCTGCTGTTTTTGCTGCCTCGGAGCTTTTAATGGCCTTTCTTTCATGCCGGGGTGTGTGTGTGTGTGTGTGTGTGTGTGTGTGTGTGTGTGTGTGTGTGTGTGTGTGTGTGTGTGCGTTGCATGTATGTGGCCAGCCTGCCATAACTTCCTGGCATTCTAAATTACAGGATGTAAAAGGAGACAAGGAAGAGTCGAAACAATGAGTAACGGAGGGAAAAGCAAAACGACAAAAAAATAAATAAAGGCATTGAGACGGGGCGAGTAAAAAATGTTTGTCTACATCCGCCCCGTTGGATCCTGCTCGTGCCCAAAGGCCACGGTCCTGCTCCGCCCCTGGATTCCACAGCTGCCGGGGCACCGAACAGCAGTAAAACAGGGAGCAGGAGGACAAGGGGGGAGCATTAGTGCAGGTCCATGTGTACTGTATACCAGCGAATCCCAAACGGGGGGGGGGTCTGAAACCCAGATGGTTCTTCTGCAGTTGCCACGGTAGAAACATTATGGGAACACATGATGTAATGTGAAGCAACACAATGAAGTTGGCAAATAAAGCAACAGGTAATAGATAATGCGGTTGATAAGTTCAATAGAAAAGTAAAAAGCCTAACTTCTCGCACACCGCACTCAAAATCCAGATAGAAATATGAGTGACCTCATTGTGGACGAGCTGGGAGGACAGGAGGAGGCTGGCAGGCAGTCTAAATTTAAGGCCTTAATTATGTAACAGACATTGCGGTGTCACCCAGTGGCTCAAACTGCTTGTCCCAGCTGAGGAAGTCAAGTTCTTTCCCCCAGAGGCGCTAATTACGGTTCCAATCGGCCGTGCACCACGTTTCGTGTGGACTCTGACATCTCGGAGACTGTTTTGCAATCGAGGAGCTGGCACGTCTGACGTTTGGATGCCACAAGGCAGGGATCATAAAATATGTCGCGTTGGCTGCTACCTTGTTATTTACATGTCGCTTTTAGTGCTGCTGGTTGAGAATGAAACCCCCCCAAAAAAACCAAAACATGCAGTGACGTTTGGGAGACTAACCCCCCCCCCCCCAACACCAAAATTAGAGAGTCAGCTGCTATTATGAGGCTAAACATGTCATTAAAAGCTAAGCTGTGTTATCTGGCTGCCCGAGTTCATGCTTTTTATATCCTATTGCGGATACTATGACAGAGGAGATCGCGAACACACCCTGGTTGTTTACAACAGTAAGGCGCAAGAGCCTCGCAATACTTTATAACAGCTGCTTTACAGCCAGAGGAGGCGATCCCAGTGAGACGGGTCGCTTGAGTAAAGCACAACCTACAGGACGCATGTGATGCAAAGTAAAACAAAAAACTGTTGGGTGAAAGAGAAAGCCCGGCGCCCGGCAGATTTACACAGCTTTAGTGCACAACAGATCCGATGAGATTATCTCTCGCTTATCTCCTGTGAAGTCGACGGACGAATCATTGATTCCTGCACCGCCTGCCACAGCTCCAGGTCGCCGTTCAAGGCCCGTCAGGGGAAGGGAAAACAACACAGGCGCATGCGGCAGACAGCGCTAACAAGTCCCAATCAGCGGTTTGAGGCGTGTAAAGGCCCGGAGGGAAAGCGACCACGCCTTTACGCTGACTGTGTCACAGGGCAGTCATGTTAGAACTGCATCTGGGCTTGTTTTATCTCGCATGGATGTTTTCCCTCTCCTTAACGGCGAAGCTGGGCGCTTTGCTTTATCTCGGGGAATCGAGAGCTCTAACTTGTAAAGCACATGCACGGAGTCGAACGGACAGGAATTCTACGCGAAGTCTACGTGGTGGTGCCGGAGTCCATTTTGCCTCGACACCGTTCTGGACGGTGCGATCTCAGGAGTCCAAACGTGACTGCGTGGGCCCTTCTGTTCTAATCCACGCCACAACTATCCTGGACGAGATCGGCTCTCGGGGGGGTCTGGATGCACCCACCTACACACAGAACTGCCAAGTACCTGCTGTGCACATTTAGCCTGCGTTAACTCCACTGCTGTGTCTGACAGCTGTCCTTAATGGAAGAGGCACAGTGCAGCGCGGCCACAGCACTTTGGATGCCTGGATTCATCTGACCTACTTCCACCCCCCCTCTGCTCCATCCCCTCTCCTGTGCCTGGTCTGGGCAGAGGGGTGGGGAGACCACCAGGCAGGAAGCAGAGGGCTCCACAGCATAGCTGCGTGCATATGCTCGCCGGGGGAGCGCCTCATGCGAAGTCGGATGGAGCTCTTGGGGCTGCTCCAGGTGTCATTGATGCACAGACACGCCATGTAAACAAAACTAACCATAATACAAGAAGATGGGTTTGGATCCATTTTGCCTAGAAACAATACAGGACCAGCTTTCCCTGATCTCATCAAACCATCATCATCACTGACATTATAGGTCAACAGAATACATCGCCAGACGTCATACAGAACATGTTTGTTCCAGACAAGCTAAACAATACTATTATCTGAATTCAAAGACCACTGACCTACATATCAACAGCTCTTTTGTCAAACAGAGGACTCTTCACTAACCACTGATCACAGAAATCAGATAAAGTTGCACTGAAATACACCATAATGCAGGAATAAGGCTTAATTATCAAACATGTGCCGGTTACTGAAATATGAGAACAATTACATGTACAAAAGCCCATGTATTGTGATTTTATGGCCCCCGAGGGCCCATCCTGACTCCAGACAAAGTCCAACAATGCATAGTTTAGTTTGGGAGATGCCAGCCAACGACCTGGCACTGCTGTGGTCCTCCCACCGCACAAAGCGACTCTCAGCCAAGCCTTCGTCCCACGCTTTTCCGTAAGATAACATTATTACATTATTTCGCCCCCGTCCGCTGCATACCTGCCCTCTCTCAAAGTTTTCCCTCTCCAGCTCCAGGCTGTTGGCCCCTCCGGTCCGCCGGATCACTTTGGGAATAGCGTTGGGTACTTGCTGCATGGAGCTTTTCACTCGATCCATTGTCGTCTGTGACAGAGCCGACGCGCAGCGGAGAGAAAGGCGTGAGACTCCGAGGCGATAAACGAGACGATCAGTTGAAATGAAGGCTAAAAGCTGCACTGGCTATGGCGGCCAGCAGTCCGCGCCGTGCTGGACTCGTCGCCCTGTTCACTGGATCATTTGGTCTTTCTGTCCAACACCCCCGTTAGTGACAGGACAGGCTGCGCTGTAAAGTCGGAAGGTTTACAGCGTGGTAGCGGGAGGCGTTTCCGCTTGTAAAATAAAACGAGCCCTGTTTGTGAGCGTATCTATTCAGCTAAGCGAACGAGACGTAATGCATAAAACTCTTTTTAATATACGTGTTTGCACACTTTGCATCTTTAAAGAACTTATTTTCATAACGTTTTAATGTTTACTTATCCTGTATAGCAACACCCTGAATTATGTTTGCATATTATATTGTTATAATATGTCTTACCCACTTTGCGATGACCATACATTTTTATCTAGACTTATCTCGTTTTCTTGTATATTTTAAATACTGATTGTAATAGTCACAAACACGTTGTGACGAATGAGCAACCGGAAGTTATATGTGCGGATAATTAAATAAAATTTACCGATTTCAGAGCATGTGTTTTTACAGCCACTTCTGCAACAACAAACAGCTGCACACGTCACCCGACCTCCGTAAAAACGCTCCACATTAAGGCCTCAGGTGAAAGTCTCAGTAATTAAGAACGACGATGCTCAGCTAAGAGCTGGTGCGCGCTTACGCTATTTGGATATTTTCTCTGGCAACAACTCTCTGGCCCCGCCCACTGTTGTCCGCCACTGGCTGGAGATCCGGCAGCTCCGCCCACAATGTCAGAAGTACGTTGTGATTTTCAGTTTACTGCCTGAAAGCTACTCTAGCACGCTGATCACATGCTGTTCTTTACCATAATCCATCACATTCAATCTTATGAGATATGAGTATATTTTTATGTACGGGCAGCTACCACTACAGATACCAACTACTCCCTCTTCATGCTAAAAGCCTCTATATTATGCCTGCATGATGTAACCATGTATTATCTTGGGGATAAGAGTAAGCAAAATATATTTTACGGTCAGCGATCATTCCTATCAGTTTAATAAATCAACATGAATGCCAACCTTTGCTCAGTCACAAAGCACAGGTTGACGCTTTTGTACTGCACGACTCAAAGGTGCCCTCTGCTGATGAGACCAGAGAACTAATAATAATTTTGTACATTATGTCCAATATCCAGTTGCATTGTGAAAGAAACAGTAAAACAGTGGGCAGTCAGTGGATATTGGCAGAGAAATTACAGTCACATGGACGTTTACACATATAATTTATTGATCTTGTTTCTCACAATCATATATGTAAGTGGAGATAAACAATAACAGTATTTCAATGACCACTTAATTATATATAAATATATATATTAGAATATAAGGTGTATTCCCGTGCAAGATATTTGTATCCTTAAATCTATATACAGTTAGCAAAATAACCACATTAAACATTTCCAGTACCAGTATAATTCTTGCAGGGATCTTTTTGCGGATTGTTTGCAACAGTAAATGAGTGTTAAAATATATCACGGTATCCATATTTTGAAATGCCCATTTGTGAAACTGTATATATTAATGTGTCATATTTTAGAATAGCTCCGTTTGCTAATTGAGTTTGCATACTGTACTATACACCTCAATAAAGATTTTCGATATTTTTTTCGAAAATCTCCTGGGGGGGCGTTAAGAAGTCTCGCGAGATTACCGACTTAACGGAGGACTGGGGCTTGGTCTCGAAGTTTTCAGCATCTGTAGATGAATCATAATAGCATCAAGATGTCGGGACGATCAGGCCGCGCTGAAACACGGAGTCGGGCTAAAGATGACATTAAAAAGGTTCTGGCAGCCATCGAGAAAGTGCGCAAATGGTATGTAGACTATCTGGGGGTCAATATGGAGGATAAGGTAGAAGTAAACCGTAGCGTGATATCTGCTGCGTCGCTCAACAAACTTCAGTCGGAAAAGTTAGATGATTGAGGGGTGTGCTAACCAATCAAGGCTCGTATTTGACAGGAGAGGCGGGGCTAGTTGAGTTTTTCCGCCGAGAGCTGTCAATATGGCTACAGCCAGTAGGCGAATGCTCGGGTAGTCACATAACAATGAAATTCACAAACCTCCTTGGAGCTGTCGCATTGTAAATGAACCTGCTTGTGTCATGTAAACCTTATAATTGAGCGGAAGACACATTTGATCATCTGTCATCTGTACTGTAACTGAGAAGACGTAAGCCTATTGTAACGTTATATCATTTTACATATTTGTACCTGTACCGTGGACCAGAAAAAAATCGTAGTTTTAACGCTGACTGAGCTTTTGTATAAAAGAAAATGTTAAATAATTCTTATTCCTAGGGAGAAGAAATGGGTGACAGTTGGAGACACGTCCTTACGTATATTCAAGTGGGTGCCAGTGACAGAAACAAAGCAGGTGGGGGCTTCTGTTATGTAACATACATAACAACAACTACTGGTGTTTATTATTATTATTATTATTATTATTATTATTATTATTATTATTATTATTATTATTATTATTATTATTATTATTTTATGCATTCCCCTCATTCATAAATTTGACAGCTTTTTTCTGTTATCAGATTTATCGTACCAAATCTACAGGTGGAGACGTTAGAGGACTGAAAGATGTGGTCTTAGAAAACACTAACTCTTTACTGGATTTTACTGGTAGGATTTATAGTGCTTTAAAAAATACGGTCACCACTATATGCATGATAGCACGTAAAGGTTAAAATGTAAAATGATACAAAATATCACAATCAAAATCTTGAAAACCTGAACTCATTTGTTGTGGTCTGATGCTCTGTAAAACTGCTGTATTCTGCGGTACAGATGAAAACAGCAACCAGAGCTTCCTGTCAGATGTTTACCAGTCTAAAATGGATAACAGCAGCAGCAACTCCAGCTCGCAGCAGGTCAGCCCACCGCATACCTCCAGCCTCCGAACTGAAGACTCGCAGCCACCGATGCTTGGCCAGGAGAGTGTGGATGGTACGTACATGTTTCATGGGGCATGTGTTTACACTTTTTCCCTTTAATAGATAATACATTATAGCATTTCATGCTAAGACCGTCCACGCGCATTTATGAATAAAACATCATACTTGATTGAGATAAACTGCAACATTGGTTCCTTTATCTCACGGTGAGTTAAACAAATAAACCAAACCAGGCTCATAAACCGCTCTATTCGAATTATGGCAACAGTAAATAACAGTAAGAACAACAAGACTAATTATGTCTTACTAAGTAGGCATAAAGGTGCGTGCTTCATATTTCATCTCTGAATTCATTCACTGTCAATGTTGCATTATTGAGGCTGTAATTCTACTCTTCTTGTGAATACAGAGCCAGTTCATTCAGGACAGGAGGGGGCTGATGAGCCTCCTACTCTGATCAAGGAGGACCTTCTTTCATCAGGAACTATCAGAAGGAGCACTCCAGACTCACAGGTTTGTCTTAAGAAATTTTGTTTAAGTTGGTGAAAACATTTTTCAGCCACTGTTTGATTGAGAAAACTCTTTGTAGCATAATGTAAAATTGTGAACAGTTCTTACCATGCAAACATTGAAGTGCCCTGCCTATTATGTTCATTTCTACTCAACAGGAGGAACTGGATGAAGCAGGGGCACCTCCTTTAAAGAAGAGTTGCACAGGAGAAAATGTTGTTCTGAGATAGTTTATTTATAATTATTAGGTCAAAGTGCACACCATACCTGTCCTCAGTTGTTGTCAGATTAGCTAAGCTTTACAAATTATACCAATTCTCTTGACCTATTTACGCAAATACTACTCATTATATTTCTGCGAATGACAATGAAGTGTTTCCTGATAAAGCTTTGTTCGCTTTAAAGTGGTGTTTTTTTTTAAATCATTCTAGAATGATTGGAGGGATTTCTTTCATTGTATGGCACGTTACTGCTTTAAAGGCAGTGTGTATTTAAATTCACATGCTAAGGTGTCTATTTTTTTTTTAACAGATTTAGTCATGGTGCACTTGAAGTGTACTTTTGCATGTTTCTTTATCATATTGCGTTATCCTGTTTTATTGTTTACAGGCCATCTTGAAAAGAAATGTGATGCTTTATGCAAATTGATACTGATGTATAGTGATATGCTATTATGTAATAAACATGATGCCCTTTCTGGAACATCTTTTGGCTAATCACATGTAAAAATAAATGTTTTTTATGTTTGTAACATAGTTTGCTTATGTTTATGATTAAAATGCTTTGGTATCCATAATAAATGCTACCTTCCATTTCCGTTCAATGGCGTTATATGGTTAGTATTTATTCAGTCACTCTGCTATATGTAAATGGAGTAACCTATTGTTTAACCAGACAGGTTAAAAATATAGATCATATGGGGATGGACATAGATGAATAAATGCGTAAACAGTATTCAATAAACAAACTAAAAAATTAAATAGTGTTTCAACGGGACAAGTACGTAATAAATGGTGTTATTAATAGTTAATGTTTAGTCGTGTAATGTATGTTATAAGAGGGGCGTGGTTTAAATAGGTTATACGGCTAACAATAGATAGTCATATCAGCCAATCAGCACCCCTATTAGACTTATTCGTCGAGACCGCTTCAAGATGGAGCCAATGAAGGTCGATTGAGGGTGGGGCGTGTATGCGGCGGCTCCTGCTGCCGGGGAAACGGAGTTCCGAGGGTGTGCAGATTTGTGCCGGTGGAGTAGAAACTCCCGCCATTTCGACACGGAATTTATCCCCTGATTGATTCAGGTTACTTTTTATGAATACTTGATTACGCAGTTATCTAAAGTAAAGTTCGCCAGTACGTCATCTCAGTGAAGGCAATTCACGAAACGAGAAGAAGCCTAATTCGCCAACACTTGGATTGTACAGCGCGCGCCAGACCAACTGAGCCGAGGCGAGCTGTGGCCGCGAGTTTCACTTCGGTGTGGGTTGCATCCCTTTCTGTTCATTCGGAGGAGCTAAAAGTTCAACGACTTGTCCCAAGAGAAACCTCCCGTAACCCTCTTGGACATTGCGTAAGGCCAACATGACAGCGCTACAAAAGGAAAGAAGAAAGGTGCGATGAGGCGGGTGACGAGACGCGCACTGTTATTGTTTTGCAACGAGATAGCAATACAGCCTAGTAGCTAATAGCTAGCTGCTACACGTTGAGTGCCGGGCCTGCCGGGTAACGGGAGTCGCTCTAAGATATTTCGAGACAGTTGGATACATGCCAAGGTCATATTGTTGTACAGTATTGTACTAGTTTGTTGCTAGAGGATCGGATTTTTCCACTGGCACCAGTGCCATCTTTGGATTTGAAATGGCACCACTTTTAGGCCGGAAACCTTACCCACTGGCTAAGCCGCTAGCCGAGCCACCAGGCCCGGGAGAAGAGGTCTACATCATCGAGCACACCAAGGAGGCCTTCAGGAACAAAGAGTATCCTTTAACATTATATTGATGCTCACTGTACATCGAGCGAGCCGACACGAACTAGTACTTGTTTTGTCTACATGGTGAAATTTATGTTCCCACTGTTACACGCGCAGGGCTTTCATTGTGCTAACGTGCCTAATTCGATGTTAGCTGAAATTTTCCTATCATTTACGTTGCCCCGCATGTACACAGTCTACACTGGATGACAGGCTCGGTAGCCGACTGCCTCAGCGTTATGCTAGCCGACCCCGTGGAACTAGATGGCCATTTAACTGAGCCAAATATAAGTTTATGTGGCACTCATGGTTGGTCTTGTGCTTCCTTGACGCTAATGGAAAGGAGCTGGTAGAAGTCGTTGTTTCACTTTCAGCTTTTACGGCCCGGCTGTCATTCACTAATGCTAGCGGGCTAGCTAGCACGCTAGGTATCCATTATGTTACAATAGCCGTCGCCCGCTTTTACTGCTACGGTAGCCGCTCGGCCGGTTTGAGCTAACTGCTTCTTTTAAGCTAGCTGGGCTTAGCTCCTGGAACTTTAGTGATTTCGAGTTTGACAGATCAGCTCCTACTTATTAAACACAGCGTTTTCTTGTCTATAATCTGGCTTTGGTTTAGCGACCAGGTAGTTTTACTCATTTGTTTAAATGGTTTAATATAAAAGCTAGAAAAGTGTTTATAAAGCCAGGTATGACAACTCGGACTCACGCACTATACACGTACTCACGTCGTGTTTTACATCAGTATCTTATAACACATGTACGAATATTTAACTCAACCAAGTCTTACATAACATTGGACCAGAACTACCTGTTTTATTTTTTATAATAATTGGCCTTTAGTATCGGTCACTTGAGGTTACGAAGTCAACTTGTTTGGCTCCCATTAGCTATTTGTAAAATTGTTAACCTTTTTCACACATACTATTAGGTAGTCAAACATACTAGAACCACTACCCTTTTCAGATCCTTTTTATTAGTATATAACGAAGTTCAATATTATTAGAGTTGTTTTTCTGTTGTGTTTTTCCACTAATTATCAGCTTTGTTTCATGACTAACTGCAGTTTTAGTTTTTTTTAACACTGCTGTGTGTTGCTTGATTATAATTGGTAAACAACTGGCCAAGTGGATGTTATTTTCATATGAATGTGATTATTTCCTTGACATAATTTCTACAGCGAGTATGAGGCACGTTTGCAGAGGTATAGCGAGCGTATCTGGACATGCAAGAGCACTGGAAGCAGTCAGCTGACCCACAAAGAAGCATGGGAGGAGGAACAAGAAGTCACAGAACTGTTAGTATTACATACAGAGATTGTCTTCAAAATACAATAATCACTACCCTCTGCTGGTTAAAGTCCATAATCATTCAGTCATATTGTTTTTTTTTTCCATTAATCTGTACTAGTTATGTAGGTGTATTAGTTTCTCTAACAGACGCTTAGTATTGTCATGGAAGAGTCATACTTGCCAAGTGAAGGTCACAAGGCTTGTTACTTTGCTATGATTGGGTAAATCCGTTGCTCCTCCTATCATTCTATTTTGAGGGTGTGTGATTGAGTCATCCTTCAATCTGCTGTGGCCTTCATTTTGATGCACAAAAGAGCATGAAGTGGTTTATTCCATCTCCCATCTCCTAGATTATCTAGCACTGAACAGATACATATGCTACAAACATTGTCCTGGTTCAGGCTATATTGTTCTCTGAACAGACTGCAGGACTCACCTGCCTGTGGCTGAAGTTAACTGTTAAGCTCTGTCTAATTATATCTATGAAGTGATTTTAGAAGCCCTACTGGGCACGCTCAGCCTTTGTTACTCTGTTAGGCAACAGTCTTTTTCAAGAATGCTTTTTAGAAATCCAAACAAAGTGAAAACAATTGTAGCATGAATAGAGCACACCCATAATACAATTACCGGTAAATGCTCTTCTGCTGTTGACTGCTAAGC
The DNA here is from genome assembly GCF_900634795.4 of Betta splendens. Taxonomy (NCBI): domain Eukaryota; kingdom Metazoa; phylum Chordata; class Actinopteri; order Anabantiformes; family Osphronemidae; genus Betta; species Betta splendens. The sequence goes on from NC_040893.2 coordinate 11,272,928, forward strand.
TTGTTCTTAAATTCTGCTTGGACATGAAGTGTTTCATTTTATTCAACACAAAGTGGGTTGTTTATTAAGGGTAATAAAAGGGATAAACTATATTATAATTAAACTGAACTCTGCTATTTTTCTTGCCCTAATGCTTTTCCTGTGTGTGCAGCCTTCAGGAGGAGTATCCACAGTGGTTTGAGAAGCCTGTCCTGGAAATGGTCCATCACAACACGGTGTCTTTGGACAAATTGGTTGAAATGGCGTGGGTGGAAATCCTTACCAAGTATGCTGTCGGTGAAGAGTGTGACTTCTTGGTCAGTTTGACTTAACTCTCTCTTTTTATTTAAATCAACTTTTTTGTACTCTAACATGCAGCTATGAATATTTGCCCTTTTTATCCCTGGTTTGCAAAAATCTCACATAACATAAGTCAGCTGCATAGACTACTGAAATTGATCTTTGTGGCATTACCTGGGTAATTAACTGAAAGTATTTTGTTTGTGTATTTTACAGTGTTCTTAATCTAATTTTTAATTTGTTAATTTCAGATTGGGAAGGACAAAACTCTTCCAGTAAAGGTGTTGAAGATTCATCCTTTAGAAAACCCAGAAAGTGAGACAGCGGAGAAAAAGCTTGAAGGTGCTTGTGACTCTCCATCCAGTGACAAGGAGAACGCAAGTCAAGAGAACCAGGGAAAAGAGCCTCCTCCCCATGAGGAGGAGAACAGGAGGGAGAGTCTCAGTGAGTATAAATCAGAAGAATTAAATGGCATTGCTTTGCGTTTAAGGCTTGAACAAATAGGCTGCTTCTTGCACATGGTTCTTTGCCATGAAACAAATACATTCAATTTTACACTCATTCAAAAGTTAAGTTTCATAGTTTTTTGTTCAATCTTTTGCTTACTTTTAGGTGACAGGGCCCGACGCTCTCCAAGGAAACTCCCAACTGCAATGAAGGAAGAGAAAAAGAGATGGGCAATGCCCAAATTCCTCCCTCATAAGTACGATGTGAAGCTTATCAATGAAGATAAGGTTTGTATCCTGTTTAAAAGCATCAAGAAAACACCTCACGCCTCGTCTTGAAACAAATCACAATATCTTACCCATTATTAAAATTTTGCTGTGCTGCAGTAGTTGAACTTGTTTGTGCATTTATATTTCGATAAGGCTAATGGATTTTTGCATTAGAAAGAAGTAAATTGATTTCTTTGCACTCATTCTGTTGTAGGTGATCAGCAGTGTCCCAGCAGACAGTCTTTACAGAACAGAGCGGCCTCCAACCAAGGAGATTATGCGCTATTTCATCAGGCACTATGCTCTAAGACTAGGCATGGGCGAGAGTGCCCCTTGGGTGGTTGAAGATGAACTGGTGAAAAAGTTTAACCTGCCCAGTAAATTCAGTGATTTTCTTCTTGATCCACACAAGGTAATTCAATCATGTTTTTCTTCTGCATGTTACATAACCTGAAAATGCTTCTTTTTTTTCTTATGCTCAAATATATCTTAAGTTTTTAGCAGAGAATCCCTCCTCAAAGCGCAAGAGCTTGACCTCTCCAGAGGGTAAACCTAGCAAGAAGCTGAAGACCTCTGATGCCACATCAGAAGATTCAGGGAATGAGAAGGGAGAGAAGAAACAAAAAAAGCCACTTAGTCCCACCATCTGGGGCCATATGCAGGTTAGCTCTTTTTTTCTTTCTACAAACTTAGGTAAAAACAGTTAGATTGTTAAATTTAGTGTTTTGTTTAATGTGCTCATGTTGTGTATATATTTCAGAAAATAAAAATTAATGGTTCTCCACTCAAGGTTAAGAATTCGGGGACCCCCAAGAAAGGAGAAGGCAAAACCTTGACGCCCTCCACTCCAAAATCAGGCAAAAAGTCTGGAGAAAAGAAAGAAGGAAAGAAAACTGGAAAGACTGGTGAGAAGAAGCTTAATGTGCTTAAAGCTTCTAAAAAGGATAGTAAAGGTAAGACATCAAAGATGAAGCAGATGACTCTGCTGCACCTGGCTAAGAGCCCACCTACTGGGAGCCCTAAGAAGAGAGCTCGTAGCACTGGATTGGGCACACCTAAACTGGGGAAGCCGCTGCACCCAATGGCTCTGCATCTCCTTCGATACTACAAGGAGAACAAAGGGAAGGAGGACAAAAAGAACGCCCTCTCCTCCCTCATCTCAAAGGCAGCAAAAACCTTATCCTCAGATGATCGTGGTCGCTTGCCAGAGGAGCTGAAAGACCTGGTGCAGAAACGGTGGGAGCTTCTGGAGCACAAGAAGCGATGGGCAGCCATGAGTGAGGAGGAGAGAAAGGAGGAGATGAAGAAGAGACGCGAGGAACTCAAGGAGAAACTGCGAGAAAAAGCCAAGGAGAGACGCGAGAAGGAGATGCTGGTACGCCGTGAACAGTCACGTAGATATGAGGACCAGGAGATCCAAGGAGGCAAGACCCTGCCAACATTTAAGCTTGTGGATATGCCCGAGGGGTTGCCTAATACCCTGTTTGGTGACGTTGCCATGGTCGTGGACTTCCTAAACTGCTATGCAGGGCTGCTCATGCCAGATGACCAATATCCTATCACAGCAGCGGCATTGATAGATGCACTGGCTGGTGAGGGGTCGGGCTTTCTCTACCTGAACCGTGTGCTGGTGGTGCTTCTCCAGACGCTGCTGCAGGATGAGCTGGCTGAAGGCTACAGTGAGCTCGACATGCCCCTGTCTGAGATCCCCCTAACTATGCACTCTGTATCAGAAATTGCACGGTTGTGCCTGCGTCCATGTGACGCACATGGTGAGAGCGGCCAAGGCTCTGAGGTCTCAGGGCTCATGGGGGGCTTTGATGATGTGGTGACCAGTGAGTTCCTGGAGAAGCTCGAGACAATCGAAGTGTTTGAGCTCAGCCCCGAAGAGAAAGTCAACTTGCTGGTTGCTTTGTGTCACCGCATTCTTATGACCTACTCGGTCGAAGACCACGTGGATGCGATGCAACAACGCTCAGCTGAGCTGTGGAAGGAGCGCTTGGCAATGCTCAAAGAGGTGAATGACCGCAAGAAGGCTGAGAAGAAGAAGCAGAAGGAAATGGAAATGGAGGGCAAAGGTAGGAAGTAAACTTAATGTGTTGCTTTACGACATTTTACAACACTACATATACATCTGGAAGCGTAAAGAACAAGTAAACAGGTTGTTTATAGTTTATTCACTTTATTGGGATTTTGTCTAACTTGCTTATAATAGGTGATAAGAAAAAAGAAGTCACTGTCAAGAAAGAAAGCAAAAAAGAAGTGATGGTGGAGCCAGAAGACATGATTAGTTCAGTGAAGAGCCGACGGCTGATGTCCATGCAGGCGAAGAAGGAGAAGGAGGAGATGGACAGACAGAACAAAGGTAAGCAAAGAGTGTGGATCCATTCATAGAGTAATGTAAATAGTTTATTGACCGCTTCATTTAGCGTGCCTGTAGTGTAATGCATCAGTTTTGGTTTTATTGGTAGACAAGTAGTTTCTCCATCGCTGCGGTTTAGTCTAGTCATGTTCCACCCGACACCTCACTCCTATTGTCCTGTTCAGAGCGTATGGAGAGGGAGGCTGAAGAGGAACGGATGCGCAAACAGAAGGCTTCTGCAGAGAGGGCCTTTCAGGATGGCATCACCAAAGCCAGACTTGTCATGCGCAGGACTCCTCTGGGAACTGACAGAAATCACAACAGGTCAGTGTTGTACAGTAACCTGGCAAATAAAACATCAAGTGCACAATAAACGTAACTGTTGTGATCGACCTAAAACATAATTATACGTAATTCTCGTTCAGATACTGGCTTTTCTCTGATGTGGTTCCTGGTCTGTACATTGAGAAAGGCTGGGTGCATGAAAGCATCGACTACAGCTTCACCCCTCCACCTGAGGACAAACCAGGTGAACCTGAGGGGGAAGAGGAGGAGGATGGTGAAGCTGCTGCTACTCAAGACTCTCAAGGTGCAATAATTAAAATGTGTTTTCAGCATGGCATTTTGGTTAGATTTTTGCTTTGCTCATTGTGCGGTTTTAAATGACTGATTTGAATGTCTGTGCTGTAGGAGCTGAAAAGGACGATGGCAGCATAGATGGTGCCATTAGTGAAGGAGCCCAGCAGGGAGCAGCAGTGGTAGACGTCTGTATAGAAACTACTGTTCCCAAACAGGGACAAAACCTCTGGTTAGTGCATGCATTCTGGCTTTTTATTACTACTAATATTATATATTATTTGGCTTTTTACCTTTTTTTTGTTTAGTAGATTTTCATCAATTTCACTTTGTTTTGACCTTTGCTTCAGGTTCATATGTGATAACGCAGCTGAACTGGAGGAACTAGTGGAAAGTCTTCATCCTCAGGGGGTCAGAGAGAGTGAACTGAAATTGAGAATACAGAACAAGTAATTTGAATTTCTTTCTAAGATACATCCATACAGTGTGGTTGCTTATAATATCAATGTTTAAAAGTAAATTAAATAGCTACATTATCAAATAATCTTCTTTTTCATACAGGTATCAGGACATCCTCCACTCCGTCCATCTGACCCGTAAGGCCAAAATGGGTCTCAGGAACTGTGACGGCTACACGGAGCTGCTCAAATATTTGCGCAGCGATGTCCAGGAAATAGCTTCTCGTCTCCACAAGGGGGGCCTGGGATACCTGGAGGATAACGTAGACATTGAAGAGCAGGTGATTTTGATTTGATTCAGACAATATTGGTAATTCAACATTGATGGTTAAAGATGCCTGTGTAATACTATTGTACAGGTGTATGATTTCTCGGCCACTACTATGAAGATGTCGTTTGTAACTGAGTTTTACTCTACCTTCATTTTGTTTACACAGTTGAAAGACACCGAAAGCTTGAAAGACTTTGGCGAATGCATCATCACCATCCAGGCCTGTGTAATCAAAAAGTTCCTGCAGGGATTTATGGCCCCCAAGCAGAAGAAGAAGAAAAAGCAAGAAGGGGGTGACAGCAGTAAGGCAGAAGAGGTGGATGAAGAGAAGAGGCTAGCAGAAGAGGCCAGGGTATGTTTGTATCTGGCTCACAGGCAGCAGTGTCCAAAAAAAAGCTTTTCCTTTTGTTGGAAGAGTTGTTAATGTCACGAAAAAGCACCTGAAACAAGGATGTTGAAAGTTACGGCTTTCTGTTAGGTAGCGACAGCGGTGGAGAAGTGGAAGACTGCTATTCGGGAGGCCCAGACCTTTTCCCGCATGCACGTTCTGCTGGGAATGTTGGATGCTTGCATCAAGTGGGACATGTCTGCCGAGAACGCTCGCTGCAAAGTTTGTCGCAAAAAAGGTAAAGACTCTCAACTGGTGGCTCATAGGCTTGGTGCTAGGGTAAGACATAAAAAGAAGACCCTTCTAGCTGATGAAACAGAGTCTTTAGCAGAGCTACAGCCACACAGCTAACACGTGTCTGACAAAGCTATCTTTCCTACTAATGCAGTGACTGCAATTATCTAGTAAGTCTGTTGTGCGGTCTTCTGCATTGACTGTCACTGTCAGCCCTGTCCAAAGAAAGCACCTACACCCTCCAACCAGTCTCTTCCCTGTTTAGTGTGCAGGCAAAGGACATCTGTGGTGAAGCTGGTGGAGACTAGGCCCAAATCCAGACAGGGCAGCAGCATTCAAAGTGCAAGACAGACTAGTGTCAGGCAGGTCTACATACAGAGTGGACAGCTCCCTAGACCAAGAGGTGAACCTGTAGTGATAAGGTGGCAATAGAGGAGTATTTGCATCATGGACACATGAGCAAAAGGGTTCTTGGTTTTATCACATAGGGATGATGAGCAAAAGGAAAATGTGAGCCAGGCATATTAACTGCAAAAATAATTAAAACAACCTTTTGCAAATATCGCCTTCAGGGGATGATGAGAAACTTATCCTTTGTGATGAGTGCAACAAGGCTTTCCACCTCTTCTGCCTGCGGCCAGCCTTGTACCGCATCCCTTCCGGAGAGTGGCGGTGCCCAGCCTGCCAGCCCACTGTGGCCAGACGTGGCTCCCGCTCAAGGTAACCCTCAGCCCGACGCGAGTATCTGTCTCTCTCCTCTAATTTTAACTGTACTGGACTGTATCCTTTACCAATGCCATGACCAGGAAACCCCATTTTCAACAGCGGACCAATTCCATTTTATAACAACTTCATTCATTAACAGGAACTACAACCAAGACACTGATGAAGATGAGGATGAGGAGGAATCTGAAGAGGATTCGGAGGAGGAAGATGAGGATGAGGAAGAGAATGACTACAAAGCCATGGGACACAGCTGTGCGTATCAGCATATAAAATAGTCCAAGTTTTGCCAACTTGTCAGCTTTATCAAACCTGATGCAGTGTAATCCAACAGTTTCACTCTTAAATTACATCTCCCATATATCAACTTCATATTGTCTGAGGCAGTGCTACAGTTAATAATAGTATTGCCCACTATCCCTGTGCATTTATGACATTTCACCCAATCTCTGAAGCTTGTGCTCCTTTAGTTCTGGTGATGGGAATGAGAGGAATGCTGAAAGGGAACTTTGGCCCTTGTATCTTTTGTGTCTGTGTGTTGTGATGTAGCAAAGCTCAGGTCTGGCCTGTGCTTTGAAGCCATGCCTCACTGTGGTTTCACAGAAAGTATGTGGCAGGATGATCCTCTCTGTCAGGTCAGGTCTGCATGTCAAGCTGACCGCTTAACTATTCATTCGCAGGATCACAGTTCACCTGTCCTGAATATTTTTCACATTTATGTCACAGGGGTGTGAATTTCTTTGGTCAAAACATCAACAACATGAAACATTAAATCAGTTTTGTTTTCTTAAAGTCCTGTAGAACCACATTTGATTTCCACTACTGATATTTTACAGTGAGACCAAGGAAGAAAAACAAGCAGTCCGTACTTCGACAGAAAAGTTTAAAATACAAATCCAAGAAGCCGTCTGCTTCTAATAGCCATAGCAGCAAGCAGAGAGGTGGACCCAGCAGCCCTGCAGACATCGATGAACTGGTAAGAACTACCAGGACCAGCCAATCATTTTCCATCCAATCTCATTTAGTTTGAAATGCTGTTTCATTGTGCTGTGTACCTGCGGTTTGTGAAGGTGCGACAGAGTTCCGTGTCGGGGGTGCGCAGGCAGGCGCTGGAGCTGGAGAAGTGTGAGGAAATCCTAAAGAAACTGATCAAATTCCGCTACAGCTGGCCGTTCAGGTGAGTGGATGTGGATGAACTCTTAACAGCCTGGTCCTCTGAGCATGTGAGGGTACGACCAAGGCGACAACTTCTTAGACAAAACCCTTTCAACAAAGTCTGTAAAAACACAAATTTGACTTAAGATCTGTAGTTTACTTGTGTTGCTTCATCTTTTTTCAGGGAGCCTGTTTCTGCAGATGAGGCTGAAGACTACTTCGACATCATCAGCCAACCTATGGACTTCCAGACGATGTTGGGAAAGTTCGGCCAGGGCTCATACCGTCACGGCCACGACTTCTTGGAAGACATAAAACTGGTGTTTTCCAATGCGGAGGAGTACAACCAGCAGGGCAGCGCCGTGCTCTCCTGTATGGTGAAGACGGAGCAAACCTTAACAGAACTGCTTCAGAAGCTGCTGCCTGGCCTCAGCTACCTCCGCCGACGCTCACGCAAGCGCGTCGTGCAGCCTGCTGCAACCTCAGAGGACGAGGAGGATGAGGAGGAGGAGGAAGAGGAGGAGGTACAGGAAGAGCAACCCAAGAAAAAAATGCAGAATGGTAAATTGAAGAGGAAGAAAACCAGGGGTGGCCGGGGACGGAGACATGAGGAGGATGAGAGCGAGAGTGAGGAAGCGGAGGAGATCGGACGGAGGAGGAGTAAGCGAACCTCCGCCACCACCGGCAGGAAGGATTACAGGGAGCAGGATAGCGACGGCGAGCGGGATTCGCGTAGAACTCGTCATCGGGGGGGACGGGGTGATGCTGGAGGGGCCAGCAGCGACGAGGACCGGTCCAGCCAGCAGCGACATTCCAAGAGACAGAAACGCTCATGAAGCCCCCCTTCTTTTTAAAAAAATTCTGTCCTGCTTCTCTAAAAGTGATGACGATCCCTCCACCACCTCCTAACACAGCCAGCAGGACTTGCTACTCAGAAGGACCGTTTTGTGATTTTTTTTTTTTTTTTTTTTGTTCATATTTTTGAAAGAAAACAGGTTTATATTTGTAACATGTTTAATATTGGTAAATCTTTTTCCCCCCTCCCCTGCCAAGAAAAATTGACACTTGGGATACTGGATAGGTCTTCATAGCTCTTAAGACTCTTTTGATTTTGAGTTCCAAGTTAAGCAAAACACAGTGTGATTCTGACTCGATGCTGTCCTGTGAACTGCTTCACAAGTTTCTTTTAAAGAATTGTGCTCCCCAGACACCAGTACTGTATAATCAAAGGTTTGTCTGCATTCATTGCCCAGCCAGTACGTGGCATTACAGCCAGGGTTGGAACAGTGTTTTATAAGCAAGCTTAGCCGTAACATGTTTGTTCCACACACATTTGTTATGAGTCATTGTCTTAAAGTACTTGTTAAAGAGAATGTCCACCTTGCTGAAACCCCAACATCTTTTTTTTTTTTTTTTTTTTTTTTTTTTTTTCTTTTCTGTCCCCTGTAAATTTCTCTTGTTGCTACACGTCTTGTCACTCAGATTCTCTTCAGTCAAGTACAAGTTTGTAGATAAACAGCCTAGAATTATAGCTGTAGTATCGTTTTCTCGTTCCAGCCAAAGTTCAGCTTCACTGACTAAAAGCTGGACAAAGAGGGCAGGTGACCCGCATCGCATCGGTTTAATGATCCAAACCTCAGCATTTTGTGCCAAGTCGTCGTCCTTGACATGCAAAGCTGAGCTCCACATTGTCCTCGTCCTCCTCGGCAGTGTCCTGTCACTTTAAAAGAACCGGTACCTCAGCTCCGTTTGCACTCCTCCTCCTGTGTAAAGTGCACCTATAACGCCAGCAGCTGATCACTGAAATGATGCACCATTTGTAAACAGTGTTTGAAATGGCACATGTGATTTGTTAATTAAGAAAATGGGCATTTTTGAATACTGTTTTTTGCACATTTATTTGGTTTTGTAAGAGAGTTGATCTTAATCACATTCAATAAATTGAGGTTTAACCAGGGCTCTTATAGTTCATACCAACAACATATCCCTTTTTTTTTGCCAAAATAACTTTCAGAGAAATTGGTCCCTTTTAAAAAAAAAAAAAAAACATGAGGAAGCGGCTTCTTGAAAGTAACTGGACGTTTCCCAGCATGCCCTGCTCCCATCACCAGGTGGTGCTCTACGCCTTAGAATAGTCCTGTCCCAGCTATTCCTAGTTGGGTGACACTGCTGTGGTCAAGGGGCATGGTGACACGTGATGCACTATTCGGTGCTCTGACTGTGCTATTAAAGGAGCGTGTTTGCTGGTTATGTCTACACACAAGTCACACGTTTTTAAAGAACACCCACTGAATGCAGAACCTTCCGCTGTGCAGGTCGTCCGGCCCAGTGTAAATAGTCAGTGGTTGCTTTGCCCTTTCCTGTCTGCGCTGTTCTCTTGTTTGTTTGTTTTTTTTTGTGCTAAAATGTTATCAAGCCTTGATTGATTTAATCTGGCTGCTGTGTTGTTTTTAAATCTCCATATATTGTTTAAATTTATCTTTGTGGCTGACACGATTGACAATTAAAGTCACTGTTCTGTTTGACTTTAGTGAGCAAGCAAACAGTAACTGCCCCTCTCTAGTGAGAACTGCCTGTAAATGCTTTTTTTTTTGTCTTGGGGAAACTGCAAAAGTCTTTTACACTTTGTTTTTTATATAAATATATATATTTATAGTCTAAAGCTGGGTTTGGGCAGGATCATAGGATTCACATGTAAAGAATTTCCAATAAAGGCTATGGACAAAGACCGTAGTTCTCCCTGTTTTGTATTGAGCCCGCATGTCCCCAGGTCAGCCAGCCAGACAACACTGCCATCTGTAAACCTTGTGATCAGACGCTGAACAGGGAGGAACACGGGCTAGCCGTGACCACTGACTTGTCTCATTTTACTTTTTAATAAAGCGGCAAACTTTTGTCTCACTTTGGTCTCAAGTCTTTTTCTCGAGCACCGGTGGCGTCTACGCCTCGTCAGCGCGAGGAGGTTCCCTCACTCGACAAAGAGAGATGAGCGGCTTGGATTGAAAGTCGTCTGTGGACACAGTTTGTGCAAAAACCTGAAGGTGTTTTGGACATAATTGCACAACCTTTGCTCTAGACTGAGCCAAGATGAACTGGTTTAGAACACTTGTAGGGCTACGAAACAAAGTTATAATTTCATTAGGCTGTGAAAAGAATTCAAATTGTTGCTGTTTGGAACACTGAATATTTATGGAACTTTATTCCAGCATCTTGACAGTGGATGTGGGTTTGTAAAATAAGGACCCTGTTGCAGAGTCCAAACAGAACTTGCTTATACAGGTATTGTAGTAGCTTTTCCCAGTGTTCCCAGTGATGAACGTAGGTTGGCGATGTATGGAGCAGAGTAAATGGCTGCTAGTGAGGTGCTGACAGTTTGTGAGCCATCTGTAACCAGGAAACAGGTGTAGAGGAGACGATAGATGCGAGTAAAGGTCAGAAATGTGAAAAGGGGGAAAGTGTAGCACTTGATTAGTGACAGTTTAAGCGCAGCAGCAGCTGCATCGAGCCTTCGACCGTCCTTTACAACGCGATGAATTATTCATTTATAACATAACTCTGAGCTGTTTTGTTGCCTGCCTCTCATTCATAGGCAGGTGTCTGCAAAGTAAAACAGTTTAACATGTGACCTGAGTTCGTCTACTGTCACGTCTTTGTAATTCCACCATTTTATCTCTGAGCTGGAACACCAAATAAATCCCAGTGCCTTTTGGGGAAATGGAGTCACCAAGCTGTGATATTGAATTATGATTGGAATGAACTCCTAATGAACTCTAGAAAGTAGAAAGATCACTTCACACTTAGGAGGCTTAGTCTCTTCAGCACCAAAGAATTTGCTTTTAACTTCAATAAAAATACAGTCCAGACATTTATTTGAAGTCTGTGGAGTCGGTGAGGTTCTTTCCAAACTCCTACATCTTGCGAACCATTGTTCATTCCTCACAGGGTGCATCCTCCACACTGAAGCGTAGCTGAGACATCCATTAATCACCAGCGTTTCGTTCTGTAGTTGTGGTCTAAGGACGGAGACGTCCACAAGCAGCTCGATCCAGATTATTCATACATGGTCTCACATAAAGCAGATTTCATCCACTTTAGACCAGATTGTTAGCAAATTTCAACTTGATGGGTGGAGTTTGACTAAAAACCGGTAAGTTAAGGAGATTAGACATCTCACCAGTCACAGCAGCAGAACTCTGAACCCTGTGCAAACTGTAGTGGGTTCATCCACTCAGGGCAGAGTGGGACAAATATTTACCTCAAGTCCAGCTCAGTGCAGAGGGCGATGTCACTGTGGCTCCGCCAGATGTGGAGAAGCCCAGTGGAGTCATTCGAGTGCTCAGATCAGTGCTGATCTGTGCTGCGTGACAATATTTCAATAAATGGATTGATTCTATCATGGACAGGGATCTATTTCATAATAATCGCCTTCACGGTCCCCTTCTCCATGTTTTGTGGCTCGGTTTCGCCGAGGCCCGCAGCACTTGCTGCGTTTTCGACACCTGTCCCACCGGTGCCGCCGCCGTCGCGAAGCAGCGGGTCGGGCGCTCCTGCAGGAGTCGGCGCTGCAGTGCATTAGGGGAAATCTGAGCCGTGAGCTTAAACTCGATTTGTGTCATATCACGGCACGCATCAGAATGAGCTCAGTCAATAGTCTATCACGCTGGCAGCTGCAGGAATGCACACACACACACACACACACACACACACACACACACACACACACACACACACACACACACACACATACACACAGAATGAGGACAGAAGGGATAGAGACAGAGAATCCTGACAGCCTGCCAAAACAGAACCAAGTTAAGTAACGTGATTATTCAGAGACTAAAGGTGACCTGAAAAACGAGTGTCAAAACCAACTTATATGACCGAAGCAGCAGCTTGCCCTAATTTTCCTCTTCCTCCTACTTTAAGTGTGAGTACAAATGATTATTAATGTATTATTCACAAAACAGAGCCTTCTCCCACATTTTTTCCCCCACTGATGCGCGTCCTCTCCCTTTGATGATATAACCAAAGTAAGAGGGAAGAAAAGCGAGGGAACGCAGGAACGGAGGAGTTCAGAGGACGGCTTTCCTCCTGGGAACGCCGAGCTCTCCTCCCAGAGGGGATCCTGCTCTCTTCTGAAACAGTCTGACTCTTCCTGTAGACCAGACTCCAAACAGCAGCATTTACATATCACTCGTATATCCCCTCCACCATGACGGCAACAAGACACATCAGTGCCAAAACACACACTTACACACACTCGGCCTGTTTACAGCATTTATATCCGGCGGCTGGCTCTTTTTTTTTTTATTTTTTTTTTTTTATTTTAACAAACAGGTACATATTGGGTATGCGCGAACATGCTGCTTCCATCTTTATCAATAATATTTTAATTTAAAATTCGTATGAAGGCACAATTTCGGAGAATATTGAAGGCAATCTGAGAAACAGAGAATAATAACCCCCGAATCACCCGGGGATTTCTTTGAACTCAGGGATCCAGATATGGAAGCAGTAACAATTGGATGAGCGTGCTACAGGGAAGATGAAAGGCAGTCAAACTTGTAGACGTAATAAGTGGGCTGAGGCCTTTCATGATTCATACTGAGGCTTCATCTCACCATTCAGTCAAGCGAGTGATCCCGAACGTTGAATAGGCTTATTTATATCTGCGGATTCTTTGTAAAGCTTAGCAGTGGATGACAGAAAGCCAATTAACGTCCACCCACGCTTTTGTTTAGCGACACGGAGTCATTTTGTGTTAAAAATTGCCGCGATTGTAAAAGGTTTGTCCCAGTGCGTGTACCTGGTGAGGCTGCGGCGCCGCAGGGCTTCAGCTTGGAGTCAAACCAGGGAATAAGAGCATGCGTGTTCAAAAATAACAAAATTAGCAAAGTGTGTGGGGATTAAAGGCCTCACACAGCTTCAATAGATAGGATTTATTGATTTATGAGCTTTATACAGGATTAATATGGATTAAAAACAAACATTATGTATTAATGAATTGAAGGCGTGATGCTATAGGCAGATTTGGACTTGACGTAGACTCTGGTCGGGTTCTGTTTCTCGAAAGTTTAGGACGATGGCTGTGTCCTAATCGTGTCTTACACCGACTCACTTGTCAAGTCAGATCCATTCTGGGTTACGTGACGGCGGCGCCGCCGCTACGGCTCATGTTCCTCCGGAGAGCGCGCCGAAGCGCGGCGAGAGGAATTTCAGCAATAAATAGATTAAAGTGGCTGAGAAAGCTCCACCGTGCACATGAGAAAGAAATAAATACAAACAAGAGCGCAGCTGTTGGGGCTTTGGCTCAGACTCCAGTGTGTTCTTAACGTGTGCGTGTATTTAGAGAGACACAAAGAGGGACATTGCACCGCATAGAAACGTGTGTGTGAATATGTGTGAGTGTACATGTGTGTGTGTGTGTGTGAAGGTTTGCATGCGTCTTAATAGGAAGCAGTCACAGGGCTGCTGACGGCTCCATAAAGGAGCCTTTGAATGGCTTGGCTCTGGTAAATTCATAGCAGATGTGAGGGAAAGAATATCCACCCAGGTTGAGTGGCCCTTCGCTGTGAAGGTGACAGGAGTCCAATCCAGGGGAGGCAGACGGACGGCAGACAGGAGCCAGGAGACACACACACACACACACACACACACACACACACACACACACACACACACACACACACACACACACACACACACACACACACACACACACACACACAGGTTGGGTGAACTCCAATCAGCCAGGAGGGAATTCTGCACGACTCCCCTCTTTGACTCACTCAAATAATTCTCCCTTTTATTCCTGCAGGAAAGCGTCACTGTCTGTGCGCTGCTCTCTGTGCAGGTTTTCCATTCAAGGTGTGCGCTCGCTTCGGGGACCGTTTCACGCTGCACGGAGCCCTCGGCTTCTCTCCGGACCCAGGGAGAGTGGAGCGCTCCGGTGCCCAGGCTTCATGCCACCTTTCCTGGCTCTGACCGGTGCTGGAGGAGGAGGGGGGGGGGCGGGGGGGGTCTGGCACCTCACTGCCAATTAACATCCCCTCAGACTGAGAGCAGAGCCAGGTAACATATGATAGGCCCCGGTCTCTGTAGTAAAGAGCCCGGCAGACAGTCATCACAGGAGCTGGTCCAGGCGCTCGACATCTGTCACAGGCTCTACCTGAAAAAGTCCAAACAAAGGATTAAGGGAAGCAACAAGAGAACGTTCAAAGCTCTCTTTAATTTAGCTCATACGCAGACATGAACCCTTGTTTTCCAGTGTAAACCTGACAAACACCCCCTGTTCAGTGTCAGCCCGGCAGCCCCCAGCTTTAATTCAAAGTGTGTGTGTGTGTGTGTGTGTGTGTGCGTGCGTGCGTGCGTGCGTGCGTGCGTGCGTGCGTGCGTGCGTGCGTGCGTGTGTGCGTGTGCGTGTGTGTGTGTGGGAGGGGGGCTGCATCTCATTCACACACTCCCTGCGCCTGCTACAGGTAATTACAACTGATAGATGGAACATTCCACTTTATTACCTATGCTGCCATAAAACAAGATGTTCATACAATAAACTTTTTTTTTAGCCGAAGCTGACGAGGGTCTCCGTGTGCCAGCTCATAAATGACGCCCCTGCGCTTTGTGTGTCCGGGGGCGACTGGTAAACACAATGCGAGCTCGTTCTCACTCGTAAAAAACAACTCTGAGCGTGCTGCAAAAGCTGGAGTGTGTGTGTGTGTGCGTGCGTGTGTGTGTGTGTGTGTGTGTGTGTGTGGGGTCAGGGATTCCTTGAATGAAACCCTCAGAACAACGAGGTCCTCAGAACCACGGAGGACCCTCCCTCCTGCGAAGCAGCTGACAGAGGTGGTCTCGCGCTCAAAGGTGCTTTCAGGAAGTCAACCTCTGGAGAGTAAGCAGATTTTACTGTGTAACACAACCTCCTCTGTGCGTGTGTGTGTGTGTGTGTGTGTGTGTGGGTCCGGGCACTTTGTCTGCAATTCCGGTTGTTCCATTCGACTGCAACTGAAAACAAACAGTAACTAGAGAGACTTCACACCCCGAGCGCCTCCCGGGTGGATAATTACTCCGCGTCACCTGACTGCGCCTCGTCTTGTGCGTTTGTTTGTCTGTTTCCATCTTTTCATCCACCGTCTGTCAGTCTCTCCTCTCCTCCAGTCGAGCCGCTCTCTCCTCGCATCCACGCTCGGGTGGAGCTCGGGGGAGAGACAAAGCCGGAGGGGCAGGCCGGCGGGCATCGCTTTCACTTTTAATTAAAACTTCACACCCAAATAAATGTAGCCGGGCGTCACGCCCACTCATATCGCCTATGGAACGAGCCCACCAGGGCCAGATGTTTGCTTTAGTGAGGATAAATATCTAAGTGGCAGCTTTCTCTGTAAGGGAATCTGCTCCCTCTGTCGTTTTGTCGGATTAGCTGCGGTAAGGAAAACATGGGGATCGTGTTCCCTGTGTTTCCCACTCTCCGGCTCGTCGGCATAAACACCGTGGGTTCTTGGCCCTCCCCACATCCGCCTCCCCGGCCCCCCCTCGGCCCCCCCTCGGCCCCCACTCGGCCCCCCGGGGTCCCAGCGTTGGGTTTGTTTTAGTAGCGCAGCCCCTGAAGAGTGTTTGGTTGTGTTGCGTGTCACACCGGGTGATTGTTTGATTATGTTGAGTGTTACACAGTGAGTGTGTGTGAGCAGAAAGGCGGGTGGTGGTGTGTGTGTGTGTGTGTGTGTGTGGAGGGGGGGGGGGGGTCTAATCCCTCTCTGCTTTGTCCTCTGCTGCACAGCTTTAGTCTTTGCAGGACACTTCACGCTGGAGCTGCAGGCGAATTGATGCGGCCGGTTCTGAGAGTGGGACGGGTCCACTCACGCACAAATAGAGGAGGGGACGTCTCCGCGTGGTCAAATAATGAGCTCAAGCGCCCCGTGTCCTCCGCTGTTGAGCCACAGTCGTCTCTGACCCACATCTAACATGAACATCTTCCCCAGGAATGAACGCGGAAGCGCTGAAACAGACGGCTCGCTGCTGGAACCGTAGTGGGATTCTGCACCACAGTTAACGACGCACATTTTTCTAATGACTAAGCCCTCTCTGGCCCCGGCTGCCCGTGTTGTGGAAACTAGCCCGTAGTACCGAGCACCTGGCCCAGTTGGGTTCTGGTTTGGGGCTACGAGCCGGCCCCACTAATAGGCACTTGAGCCTCACCCCACATCCGCCTAGCACCGTGTTCCACTTAACGAGGCTCTGCTCTGGCCCGTAAACAAGCCCAGATGCAGGCCCAAACACACACACACACACACACACACACACACACACACACACACACACACACACACACACACACCTCGCCACCACAACGACGGCCCGGGTGCGAACAGGGAACGCCGGTCCCTGCAGGTTTCCTCCCGCTCCGCTCCACAAGCGCCCATTATCCCGGGGGCAGCGCGCTCCGAGCGCTCGCTCGTCGTGCCAAATCCTCAGCGGGCGCCAAGATCATCACAGGCCGCTGCCTCGCTCCTTTTCCACAGCCTACAGTTACAGTATGTACACAAACCGCCGTTTACCCAGCACCGTGTTGGACCCGGCTTGTCAGCTCTCACACGCCACAATAGGAACAATGTCTGCGCCTGCACAAAGAGGATCTCTCATGCAACAAGGTTTTTATTTTACGTTAAGGGGGGCTGAGACGCTGACAAAAGGCTCAGTGTTGGGGCGAGTGTGGCCCCAGCTGGTTCCCTTTACTACTCAGACTGGCTAATGTACAGTGATCAGCCTGAGTCAACAGTCCTGCCCGGAAAAAGGCCCTAATTGATGATAGGAACCTTTTCTTGGCCAACGCGTTTGAACTGCCCCGAAAACGTCCCATTAGGTTTTCTGTGTCATTTTGTTCACAGAACGCAAACAATCCCGGGCGACCTCTGCAGCTCCTTGCATAACGTTCAGCAGAGTCACTGAACCGGCTCATGTGGAGACACTGAGAACAGAAACCAGAGGCCGGTTTCCACTGGTGATATGATGGGAAGCAAACGCACCCAGCATCCGCTTAATTAGCCCGTTCTGCCCCTCAATGCAAACCTTTGAGCAAAGGGCGTCTTCACCTTCGGAGAGTCTGCGTTTGACTCACTGTGCAACACCTGCACAACCTGTAAATCATTTGAATTCCACATTTAAAAAGTTATCATTTCTGTTTATGCTAAAATGCTGGAAGGGTTTTATTCCTGCTTTTTTGTTGAATCAAACTGATTTTGACGACCTGAGGTCAAAGGTCAAGGTAGCTGATGACATACAGGTCCTTCACGGTTCACCATAATGCTAAGCTAATTGCATGGTTCCTCCTGAGAATGAAGGGATTCATCTCCCAGAATGAGCAACACTCCATCGCTCGCATGCGTTTGTTGGCCTGGTTTTACCGAAAAGGTTGCGTGATTAAAAGCACGTAAGTTTGCAGTGATTACTGTCAGACTCGGAACCCAAAGTGCGATGACGCCAAGTTTGCAAAGTGCACATCATCTGCAAAGTTTATGAATCAAGACAGCCGATTTGAAACACAACCGGCTCAAAGGGAAGACGGCGAAGAAGGAGAAGAAGAAGAAGAGAGGCAGACAAGAACAAACTTCAAAACTCCAAATCAAAGAGTGTGAAATGCAACGGAGAATAGCAGATCCTTACCGAGCCCGGGGCCGGGGTAGGAGGGAGAGGATCAGTGTGTGGGGGAGAGGGAAGGGGGGGGGGGGGCTCCTCCCTCAGAACACAGAGCCGAGGGGTGAGCCTTTGATGGCGGAGCGTGACATGAGCACATTTAGGACTGGGTGGGGGGGGGGGGGGGGGGCAGCGGCAGTGCGACAGCAGACACACTTGCCAGACGGCCGGGCCTCGGATCCGATCTGAGCGGTTCTGATCCGTCTCGACTCACGCCGGCTCGTTTGCTCAAGAGTTGAACGATGAGACGTGGACGCCCCCCCCCCCCCCACAGCACGGACCTTAATGGCCGCCGTCGTCTGATTATCCCCTCAGTTGTTCATTCGGCGGCCTGGACGAACCTCGGGGGTTGAGGGGTGTTGACGAGGGCCGGGGCAGGTTCCAGGGCCGGGCCCCGACTCCCACATCCTGTCAACCTACCCCCCCCCCCCCCCCCTTGGAGTGCTCCTGAAAGCCGTCCTCGCATGGGTTTGTGCTCTTTGTTGATGCTGTTTTCACGTTTTTTTCCCCTCCCCATCCTTTGTAACTCCTGCTCCCTCTCTTTTTCCCCACGGAGAGACTCTTTGGTACAAGAGATTAGAGCGGGCGCTGCCTAGCAACTGAATAAAGATGGCAGCCACAAAAGGGGTGCTCTCGCTCTCCAACGTCTGACCTACATAATCCCGAGCCTCTGATCGCGCAACATAACAACATGATGAAAGGCCCGCTGTGATTTAACCCTCAAACAGACACTTGCCGCCGCTGACCCGCCGCACGGCGCCGAGCGATGACTTCTGGGGTCCCGACAGTGGCCAGTGAGAGAGGCAGAAGGGGCCGCGGACGCTGGCGGAGACGAGTCCCGCGCATCCGAGGCGACGGCAGTCGCCGAGTTGCGGAGGAGATTAACGGTGATCATCGTTTAAGTCTATGACTGATTCATCTGCGCCGCAGCCGACGGCAGACGCGGCACAGCCACGAGTGGAGTGGGATGAGAAGAGCTTTACTTCTCTGTCTTCTGCTTATTGATCAAAGGACGTGAAAAAGCTAAAAAAAGGATACAGCAGAAAACTGAAAACTTTTTTTCTGGAAACTTTCTCCTCCTGCGTTGTGTTACACATAATCTGCGCAGCGTTTAGTTCTGCCTCCTAATGCACTCTGCAGTTTTCGATGGGACCTTTGACCTTTTAGTGATCAGAGAAATCCAGTGAAATATCTTTTCTATGATTTGATACAACCAATACTTTTCTGCTTTTCCATCTGATTGATCTCTTCTATGCATTTAAAAAGTAAACGCTGCTCCTAATGGGACTTTTTGCTGGTTCTGCACGTGGAAGTGACCCGTAGATTCCTGCTCTACCTCCACTGTAATAAATCTCAGCCACCACGTGATGCGCATGTGTGTAACTGAGACCTAACGTTTATAGAAAGTCAATAAAACCTGCTATTCAGTATTATTATTTTTATTATTAATGGAGCGGAAATGTGCCGTTTCCACAAAATACTATCCTCTCAAATCAAGAGACATTTTCTTTACTGTATTTTGCCTTTTTTTAGGCCTTTTTCAGTTTCAGGTTTCCTGCGACACCGAACGAGCGTCCGTACTGGAAAACAGGCTTTTAATCTCAGCGCCCGGACGCGCTTCCATTTCATTGACGTGATAAATGCGGCAGAACTATTTCAGCTGCTGTATCTTTTCAGCCACTTCAGACACTTGACACTGGATCCCCCCCGTTTCAGCAGGCCGTCTGTGCAGAGCCAGAGGCTGGAGTGCTCCTTCCCTTGGACCCGGGTCACAGTGTAAATGTTTGTATCTGCATCATAATATGAGCGAGAGGCGCCTGTGATTTCGCGTCTTCGCGTCTCGCCGGGCGTCCGATCGGGGTCCGCCTGCGAGGAGCTGCGAGCTGTGTGAACTCTGCTGCTCCCTGACTGCTGCATTTTCATGGAAAGCATCTCTTTGGGGGCCTGCGGGTTTTCAATACGCTCATTTACACATCAAAACAGCACAGGAAAGGGATAGTGCTCAAGGGGGGTGAGGGCCTGCGGAACGAGGGAGGGCAGGGTAATGAAGGATGCTTTATTTTCTCTTTTCAGGGGTGGGCAGGGGTTTAGGTCTACGAGGGAGGCACATTGATGCCATAATGATCGCCTTTAATCAGACCCATGACCAGATGGAGGGATTTCGTCTCAGCAGACAAAAACATGGTGTCAGCAGCCAAAGCAGGAGAACCGCTGAGGCGCTTTTACGCCTTTTTACAGAAAAACAAATTGTTCAAATCCTGGGCAAATACACGCGGTCCGCGTTGCTTTTAGATTCAATAAATACGCGGAAGGGTTCACAGGCGACACAATGAAGGATTGCTGAGAAACCCATAAGGCGAAAGTGTTGCCTTTTGTGGGAGTAGTCTCACTTTTGGCCCAGACAAACTAGCTGCTCAGTGCAACTGACTCTGACACTATTTAACCTCCTGAGCCAGAAGAGAAGAAAAACAGTGCGGAGGCTCGGCCAAACTAAATCATCGGAGCGAGACTGAGCTTACTTACTCCTGAAATTGGACATTACTGGAAGGTGGGGTGGGGTCTTCTTCAGAATAAGCCCACTGTTGATTGGCTGGCACTGGCCCAGCTCTGCAGGCCTCAGGTGTGTGTGTGTGTGTGTGTGTGTGTGTGTGTGTGTGTGTGTGTGTCCCAGTAGCCACCTCTCTGGCACCAGCGGAGCAACAACTCAAACAAACTCAAACTCAAACTGTCTTTGGAATGAACCTTTCTCCTGTTTTTTCCTGCCTCTATCTAAAGCGCTGCGCTGTGTGATTCCTTTCCCCTGCAAAAGCGGCAGAAGCTAAAAATAGCAGCCAGTGACCTGGAAATGTAGAGATAAAACTTTTTTTTGTGGCAAAAGAAACATGTCGCTGCTTTTACAAGTCATTCCTGTCGACCTGCGTGATTAGTAAAAGCCTTGAAGTCATATGCAGGAGCAAATGGAAAAATAATTTTAAAAATGCTGAGAGGTGGAAAAAAAACAGTTTGAACAAAGCAGAGAACAAACCTGCCCCAGTGCGCTGCCGTCCTCCTATCTAATCGGTGCAGGTGGGACAGGCCGGCCTGTGTCTCACCCTGCGAGTGGTGTGATGTCACTGGAGTGTAAACTGGGAAGGAAGCACGCGTCCCAGTTCAGGCGCCCGTGAACTGGAACATGTGGCTGCGTCGCCACCGGGCCGGGCCCCCGGGCCTGTAGCCAGAGGCCCCGGGGCCCGGGCCACATGTGGCTCAGCAGGAGGAAGGAATCGGTGATTAAAGTTAAGTGGGGCGTTGCTGCGATTCACACGTCGCTGCGCTGAGTGGGAACGCGGCTCATTTGCGACGTGGGAGCGGGTGACGGAGCACGAGTCCCGGTTTCACGCTGAGCACGCGTCTGATTCACACCGAGGACCTTCCACTAATAAAATGAAAACAAGCTCCTGGTCATCGCAGCACTTCCACTGTCACCCCACAGTTACACACAGACACAATAAACAGTCGGTTCGGCGGCAAAACCACCAGGCTGCGACTTACACTGACCCTTAAATCCTTTAATTGTGATGTGAAGGCTTTTTATTTAGGTGCTGCCTGCCTAAACTCCACTTAAAAGCATTTGAAAAATGCTGCTAACTTTTTTTTCTATGTGAATCAGCCTCATTGCCATAGTTTCGGAGGAGCAAAGTGCACCGTCAAAGTAAAAGCCTTCAAAACTCAAACACTCCTAGAGGAAACCAACTTATTAAAACATTCAGCCTCCGAAAGGCAGAAGCCACACAGTAATTCCAGCATTAGGCTAATAACCAGCTCTGAGCGCCTGCGCCAAACTTTAAACATGTCAGTAAAACCACGCAACGAGGCTGAAATCCACTTCAGATTTGTCCTCTCGGATCAAAGTGCTGAGTGGTTGCTCGGGGATCAAGCGGAGCGGCGAGAGGGCAACAACTGTGATTCCGCGGGAGGATTAACCCCCCACCCCACCCCCACCCCCCATTAATTAAATGTATTCCTCCGCAAACAGCCTCCTGCATTTTTAAGCACCATGATGCAAACATTAGCGCTCGCCACGGTTTGTCACTATTCATCAGCGATTCTCTTTGAGGATTATTGTCGGGGGACGCCTCTGGGATGCGGCGGGCGCTCCGAGGACAACACGCCTGGATGGAAGCCCTGCTGTAAAAAAATATATAAATAAAGGAGAAGAATGGCAGAGAAACGGCGGAGAACATGACCGAAATGAGCAATTATTCGCGACTATTAACTCTCACTAAACATTCTTCACACGCCAGCAAAATGACAACAGCAGGCGGCCGGACATGAACTCCACAAGTTTATTATCCTCCAAAAGGCCAGAACCAGACGTCTTATAAAAGGCACTTCATTTCCCTTGAACTTTAATAAATGCAACTAAACAAAAAAAAAAAAGAACTGGTAAGTGCCAGGGTGAGCTTTAAATTAAATATATTTACAATAAATAAAACATTTATACAGATTTATACAGTGAATCACGCCACTTTTCAGAGAGACGAATAGACTAATATTTCCCAAGGTGCCTCCTGTAACAGTCTTTTTTCTTGTTTTTTTATTTAGTTTTTTTGCTTAGGGCATGTCTACTGCACGAAACACTAAGGAGCGAACGTATGGGCGACAATACTGAACATTTCCCTTTATGCACTGAATACTGTATAGAAAAGCCTCTCATAGCGCTGCTGGTACCTGTGCGTCCCTCGGCGGCAGCGGAGGAGGAAGCGACAGCCGACCTCGCGCCAAGTCTTTTTAGCAGCTCCTCAAACAGGCCCCCCACCCCCCACCCCCACCCCCCACCCGCCCCACCTCAGACGTGCGTGGGGTTGTCCGAGTGCAGCTCGGCCTTGGCCATGTGCAGCACCACGGCGGGCGACTTGTAGTGGCAGTGCGTGCCGCCGCCGCCGCCGCCGCCGCAGGGCTTCCTGCCGCTAGTCCTGTCCGCCAGCTTGCGGCTGCACAGGCCCTGCCAGGTCTGCAGCGTCTTGGAGCTCCACACCCACACGCCGCTGGTGATGCCCACCACCAGCGACATGAAGATCTTCAGCATGAACACGGCCACGGTGGGCACGGACGCCCGCAGCGAGCAGTCGTCGCCGTGGGCGCCCGGCGCGCCGCACTTCGCCTGCAGCCCCCGCAGCTTCCAGTAGTCCATGTTGAGGCGCTCGTAGAAGTAGCACACTATGACGCAGGTGGCCGGCACCGTGTAGAGGATGGAGTAGATGCCGATCTTCACCATGAGCTTCTCCAGCTTCTCCGTGTTGGTGCCCTCCGTCTTCATCACCTTCCGGATGTGGAAGAGGGCCACGAAGCCCGTGAGGATGAAGGAGGTGCCGATGACCAGGTAGCAGGACAGGGGGATGAGGACGAAGCCGGTGAGGGCCCCGGAGTCCATGCTTCCTACATAGCACAGGCCCGTCAGCTCGTCCCCGGCCACCTTCCTCATGGTGAGGATGATGATGGTCTTCAGCGCAGGGATGCCCCACGCAGCCATGTGGAAGTAGTTGCTGTGGGCTTCGATGGCCTCGTGGCCCCACTTCTTCCCCGCCGCCAGGAACCAGGTGAGGGTGAGGATGACCCACCAGATGGAGGAGGCCATGCCAAAGTAGTAGAGGACGAGGAAGACGATGGTGCAGCCGGTGGACTCCAGGCCCTCCTGGATGATGTACAGCTCGCCGTGCTCGCGGTCGCAGGCGATGTTCTCCGCCCCGGCCACCGAGCGGATGATGAAGGCCACCGAGTAGACGTTGTAGCACATGGAGAGGAAGATGATGGGCCGCTCCGGGTACTGGAAGCGGTGCGGCTCCAGGAGGAAGGTGAGCACGGTGAAGGCGGTGGAGACGAAGCACAGGATGGACCACACCGTCATCCAGATGAAGGCGAAGTCCTTGTCCTGCCGGGACCAGAAGACGTCCACGGCCGCAGAGCAGCGCGGCGCGCACGACTGGCTCTTCTCCACGAACTGGAACTTGTCCGGGTTCTCGCAGTGGCCGGCGGCGCCGGGCGAGCGCCCGCCGCCGGCGGCGCCGCCCGGCTGCCGGGGGCGCGGGGGCACGGGGAGCATACCCTCGCCCTTCTTGACCTCGCCGCGGGTCTCGTTCTCCGGGGCCTCCATGCACAGGGCGTTGGGGTCGTTCCTGGTGGGCAGCCTGGAGCAGTCCAGCGAGTCGGGCCAGGTGTAGCTGAACTTCTTCATGATGGGGGCGCACCGCTCCCGCGCCTGCTCGCACATGGGCCGGCAGGCGGGGATGGAGGCCGACACTTTGTCCGTGCACATGGGGGCGTAGAGGGAGCAGAGGAAGAAGCGGAGGTGCACGTCGCAGCCGTACGCCACCAGCGGCGCGAACTCGTTCAGCTTGATGGCAGCCTCGCTCTGGTCGTCGTGGTCCATGAAGTTGGGCATGCGGGTCAGGTTGTAGCCGATCCCCTGGCACATGGGGATCACGATGGGCTCGCACTTGGCCGGTCTGCCGCGCTCCAGGTCGTAGGAGCCGATCTCGAAGCCGGAGCCCGAGGTCGCCAGCAGACACCACAGGAAGATCGCCAGCCTCGGCGGACCCCCGTCCACGGCCATGGCGTGTCGTCGGAGAGCGGCGTTTGTCTTAGCGGAGAGGATCGCGGAAAAGTGCGACTCGCCGGGACGCGGAGCGCCGCTAGATCCCCATGGCGAAGGCGGGTCAGCGGTCCAGAAGACGGGGCTGCGCGCGCGGAGCGGCCGCTCGGCTCTTCGGCGCCGCGGAGAAAGCGCTTAGTCCACGCGAACGGGCGAGGTGGAGGTCCGTCGCTAAAAACGTGACAGTCGGAAACTTCGACCAACGGCGGCGGGAAAAAAATCGGCGAAATCCTCCGGCCGGTCGCAGCGAGGGACCGGGGAGCGAGAGGGCGCGGGCGGGGCGGGGGGGGGGGCTGCGATCAAAGCGGGGCTTTGTGCCGAGGGTGGCGGGTCTGACCGTGGCTCCGTCCGCCTCCGGGCTCCGGCTCTCCGTCCGCTCGGGCTCGACACTGAAGTTTGAGAGCCGCTCAGTGGGACTTCAGTCGGGGAGAGACGCGGAGGAGGGAGGGGGGAGGAAGGGAGGGGGGAGGGCTCCGTGACGCTCACATTTCAGCCGGAGCGCCACCGAAGGAAAATTATCAGACAGATGCGGGAGGACGGTCGAATACTTCAGACATGTCGTCTGTGAACGCCGTCAGACCCCTCGCGACCACTGATGGGAAGACTTTGAAATGAAGACGCAGTGAAAGCAGCCTGTAGCTCGTCCAAGGCAACGTTAAGTTGTAATCAGATGTGCTGCGACTCAGAAATGAAAACCCTGAGGTGATGAACGTACCTAATAAAGTGACCAGGAGCGTCCTACACGTGCACTGAGCTCAGTGTGATACAAAGAAGCCGTGCTACGCAAATAGAATGAGAGCAACGTGAGCACAGCTGTTGAATGTATTGTGTTGGACCGGAGGAATAAACACAACAATGGGGAGTAGAGACTAATGTAAAATGGACATACGTCTGAGCTGGAGATGCTCACAGGAACCATCAAAGCTGCTGAAACGGCTACGATTCTTTATAAAGTGATTATAACAACAACCACGGGAGATACAATAAAAGCCACCGTCCCCCCGGACCCAAAACGAGCAGATCTGACAGTGTTGCTTTGAGTTTCCTCCGTGTCTGTGGAAAATCACACACTCCTCTGGTAACGCGATCGTCCCCGAGGCGCTTTAACCTTGCTGACTCGTAATCACTCTGTCACCATCGCTGCTGGTGTTTTCGTACATTATTATTATATGGGCCTTCATTGAGCCGTGCAGGTCAGCGCTCCGTAGCACCGTGGGTGGAACGGGCCTGGTACAAAGAGGGAGCACAGCCGAGCACAGGGCCATTGTTTCCATCTAGTGGCCGGTTGAGGGGAGTCGCTGCTCCCTCAGCTGTTGCGCTGAGCATTTGGCCTTTCCTGAAATGGGGGTGGAACTGGAGGATTTTGGCCCCTGGCCCTGCGGCGCTGAGCTGGCCGTCACCTGCATACTGGCTCTACTGGAGCTGAGGCCGCTGCGTCTGAGAGCAGCGCTTGTACTGTTTGTGCCGCTGACGGGAACAAATAGGAAATAGTGAGGCAGCGTATTTCACAAAAAGGCCGTTTTTCCCGAAATATGTCGTCGGGCCGACGAGGTGTGAGGATGCTCGAATCCTGCCTCATGAAACGATGCGAGCCGCTTCCTGCAGTACTTATCACATCTGGCGTCAAATTAAGCCGGTGGGAGCGCGGGTGGAAAGACGCCCCACACCCCGAGATGATATCTGACTGTACGTCAGCGCCGAGGCTTTTGGCGAATCAAACAGAAACGCTTTGACCGAAGCTCCATTACCACTCGGCTAAGCCTTTCCACTTTAACATCTTCGAGCTCGCACTTCAAAGACAAGGGGTCCCTTAGTGAGCCCTTAGAAGGCCTCGGATTATTATCAGAGAAGTATCTCTCTCCAAGGTAAGCAGCGCACATCACGATCCATTAGTGTCCAAGTCACAAAGCCTCTAAGGTGGGAGATCGAGCCTCGACCCCAGTTCGGATCATCGCTAATTGACCTTAGCAGCGTAAATGAAAGGGGAGCTAGGAACAATAATCGCCATAAAGCAAATATATATTTAAGCAAAAATGGGTTCATCTCTTGAGTTCACAAATAAAAACACTACATGTCAGGAAGTTTCTGCCCAACCCCCCCGCAACGCCCCCCCTTATTTTGTTACTTTTGGACCGACACTGTTTTGCTCCGTTTCCAGCGACGGGGCCAAGCTAAGCTAACCTGTGGCCGCCGGCAGCGCCGTATTAACCAGTATCGATCAATCTTGCGCAAACTCTGGCAGCGGAGCCGAAGGCCGAGCGGAACCCGGCCTCCTCGCGGCCCCCTTCGCAAACAGCCGATCGGCCGTATTGACTTTGGGTGCGTGGCCTCTGCTGAGGCGACACCCATGAAGAATGGAAGGAACTGCAGCTCTCATTAGCGCAGGAGACGCGGCGTCTGACCGCGGCGTCCCGGGCCCTACAATAGGATACCATTGTGTTTTCATTCCACCTATTTGTGCGATTTCTCCTTGACTTGAATGGAGAACTTGGAGAAAGTAAAGAATACATACGTGCGATAGAGTAGAGTGAGGTGGACCTGTTTTAAGAAGGTCGGTGCTGTTTACTTACACCTCCTGCCGCGCGTCGGGCCCCTTCATGCCTTTGTAATAACCAGCCTCGGCGAAGAACCCCCCCATCTATGATTTCACGCATTCATCAGGCAGCGGCGTGGCGGCGTGCGGGCCTTGTAATTACTGCGCCGTACTCGTTGGTTATCGTATATCAGGCACAAAGCTATAAACATCTCGCGGAGAACAATGGGGGAGCCTCGCCACAGCCTGGCATGACATTACTATCCCAGAGACACAGGCTGTCTGAGATTGTTATGGGTGTAATAGGAGCCACCTCACACTTAAAGCGCTGCATCTGGACGGCGGTCGGCCCTTGACAGGGAGCATAATGGTGAATTGTTGAGGTCCGGATCATGTAATTATGGCTTTGTTCATGTCGCGTAGTAATAACCTGTAATTTGCGCAGCGCTGGGGGGACGAGCAGCCGTAATAGCAGCGAGGTCCCTGTTTGTTTAATTCGAGTCTGGTTAAGCGACGTTTCCAAATCGATGATTTGTTATTGGCTGTAATGAAAGGACAGAGCGCACGAAATGGCTCCCTTTCACTGTTATGCAATTTTATGTCCAGCTATTACTATTACGCACCGAAGGGAACGGCTCTGATTCATCACCTCGGGCCCATCTGCGTTCCTCATCGTCCGGTGTTTTGAAACTGGATAATGTCCTTTACAGTCTGTGGCAGGTAGGATGACACTGGGCCCGAGCGTTCGGTTTTGGTCAGGATGGCGAAAATGAAGCAGCCACATGTTGTTATTTCACCATGAAAAGGTTAAAAACGGAACCAGGTTATTTTTAAATGGCTCACTTCCTTCTGGTGGGCTATTCTGGAATAAAAGTAGACTGAATAACAGTAAACACAAAGGCTCCTCACAGCTGGTAAAGACAAATAACAGTGAGTGGAGGGACGATCACATCACTCGGATTAAACTCATTCTGACTCTATCCTCATTGTTGTATTTCAGACACTTAGATCGCAGGCTTTTCTCTCCTCTTTCCTCTCTGCTGCCTCCAAATCACTTTTGGCCTGTAGGGGACAAAGGTCCATGGGATTTCAGTTCTGCAGCTGAAAAAAAAAAATGGACAAAAGTACAGTGCGTGATCTTCAACGCAGGTAAAGGAACTGTATTCAAAGGCGGCGTGTTGCGAAGCGTGCTACAGCCACAGGATGTTTACCCATACCTCTGACACGTCATGAGGGCCGAACGTCAACAGTCTCTCTGGTTCAGCGGACAGTCACTGGAAATATGCTGCCGACGGAGGCTCGGAATCCTTCTACGAGATCAACGGAGCCTATTAAACATGCGATGTGTTTGTGTACGTCTGCGTACGATCAACACGGCTCAGGGGGGAAGTGGGGTCAGAGGATGTGGAAATAGAAACAGCGTCCGTTTGTCAGTGCCGCGCGGCGAGAGAAAACGCTTCATTGGGCTTTGCCAGAATGTAAATACGAAACACGGGTGAGTGCTGGGGCCGACTGGAGGGCTGTTAGTGGGAGGACTCGGGCTTTGGACGGACTATAAATGGAGCGAGGTGGTGGTGGAGCAAGGTTAAAAGAACAGGCGGCGTCTCTGAGGCCAATTAGCCAGACCGGAGTAAGGGCTGGAGTGAGTGGAGTGTCTATAGGCGCATTCTACTACACCTGCAGGGCACCCAGCTGATGTTTGCCCCCGTTTTCAGTCTGCTGGGAGGAATTTCTAAATGAATCATGCAGATGTAGAAGCGGTGCCAGTCGTCCGGCCTCTCGCCTCCCAAAAGCGCGT
Source organism: Betta splendens (assembly GCF_900634795.4). Lineage (NCBI taxonomy): Eukaryota > Metazoa > Chordata > Actinopteri > Anabantiformes > Osphronemidae > Betta > Betta splendens. The sequence continues at coordinate 11,301,735 of NC_040893.2, forward strand.
GGATTGGAGTATTTTGCCATATTTACGCCTATTTACTTCCATTACTCGAAGCTAAATGTTAATTAACTCCAGTCACACGTTGTTTTCATTCTAAACAGTGTAATGTTGTGTATCTTCAAGACTCTCCATGCAGCACAGGTTCACCCCCCCCTCACTTTTCTCACTCCTTTCCTTCCCTTCTCCATTGGAAAACTAATAAAATTCTTAAGGGCACATTGCTCGCTATTCTTTTAAAAAGGGAACTAAATAAATAAATGGAGGGGATTATTCCTCACAGCCGCGCCGTCCTGAGGCCGCATCTAAGAAGCCGCCGCCGCCGCCGCAGAGGCCAGTCCGTCGCAATCTCACACTCGCCTTTAAATCAATCACATGTCAGGGCTGTGAATTCCAGCCCAATAAGCTCAATTAACACCAAAATACTCTGAATCTGTGCCCTTCTGCTGCCCGTCACCACCTCCTGGGAGAGGCCTCTCACATCGCAGCACATGAGAGGACGCCGCCGGCCCTGACCCACCGCGGCTCCCCGCCCCTATCAAGCTATAGTCGCATAACTCCTGCCTGCACTCGCACACAAACAGCTCGGTGCCTATTTATACATCACATCCTGGCAACGCACATGGGAAAACAAGTCCGCTCTATCAGTGTCCGCTCCGTCCCTGTCTGATGTCAGACATGAGATAGCTGCTCACGGCTGCTTTCGATGGCTGCAGATACCAAAAGCAGCTTCATCACGCTTCTGGCAGCACGCGGCATTTGTTGACGCTCCCTGCCGTCATTCTTGCGCGTGTGATCGTCTGCAGTGTCGTGTTATCAAACCATTATCAGCGCAAGAGAGTTGAAGGGTTTTTGAACCGCCGGAATCCTTTATTTGGATTCCGATTCGACCGATGCCTCGACGAAACGCAGGCTTCACGGCACAAATAGACGGCGCGGGGTGATAAACGTGATGTTTATCATACAGTACATACACACATCAACAAACAGGTTGATTCACCCAGAACCAAAAGGACCAGACAATTAAAATGCTCAGTGAAGGTTTATTAATGGTTATTGACACATATGCTCCACAACCACAAGACTGAAAATCAAGTCGAACAAAAAACACTGTAGGAATATAATGTACTATTAGTAATTATTTATTTTGGTCAATGTTGGCTCATGAATAAAGACAAGAAGCACTTGCTGTAACTCCAACCCGGAGGCCCGAATCCGGCTCCGGAACCTTTACTGCACATTATCCATCTCCACTTTTCTCCCTCTGTGATAAGAGAAAAAGGATGTTTGACTCTGAAAGAGACCGAACCTGTAAACCTTTCTAAGAATTGTGGCATGCGGCTACTTTCATTCTGCAGCAGATCAGCGTTAGCACCTTTTCCACCCAAACTTTTCCGCTTCCCTTTTGTTTTCCGGCGCTCTGCTCGGCCGCTCCTTGTGTTTACATCACTTTTCCCCTGTTACACGTACACCTTTAGTGCCATAATGGAAAAAGAACGTTGCTTGTAACTGACTCACACTATAAAAGTCCCACTGTGACTGTGTTATGAGCCTAACGTGTTTTTTTTATCTTTGCCTGGATTAAAACTCTTATTATTCTTTCCTCTTTGACACCACAGGACCAAAGTGAACACGTTATCAGTGGATGGTGTTAACTGTCGGGTCCGACTGTGTGTGATCAACCCCAGGTCTGCGGCCCAGCGTGGTGCCTCCTGTCTTATCATGATTGCACCTTTATCACTGTTTTCTTACTGGGACAGGCCTCCAACACGGCACCAGGAAGTTCGAGCCACGGTTTAAAGCAACCCAAGTATCATCGCCCGACGGGAGCCAAAACACTAGACGCTCACATTTAAGAGCAATTTGGTTTCCTCCATTCACTCCGGCACTGCGTTTAATCTATCTGAGCCTCTTTAATCTCATTAATCTGCAGATCCCCTTTCTCAGGGACGGTCTGTTGGGAACGACGACATGTGCAGGCCAGAGAATCGTAATTCATACGTTAGCACATGGCGACTCACCCCGCGCTGCAGCCAAGTGTGTAGATCCGTGTGCAGTGAGCTGAGAGGGTGTAAGGTTTGTTATAAGTACCCCCCCCACCACCACCAACATTCACCACGCGGGTCAACCCTATTACAGCTAAAGAGAGAGGGAGAGAATTATGACAATAATGATGATGGAGCACAAATACCTCCAGCCATTTGCCAGGTTTTCGGATTGGCCATTTCAATTACGTGCTGTCAGCCGGACAGAGGGGGGGGGGCATACGGAGCGAACGGGAGACGGAGCACATGCCGGAGAGAGTGCGAGTGACACATGCTGCACAGAGTGAGTGAGAGGGGACACATGGTGGGCTGGAAAGAAGGCGAGCACACACGGGGGGAGAAAGCTGGCAGCGCCGGGGGAGCCGGGATGCTGGGGGTGGGGTCAGATGGAAAGTGAGACCATTTAGAGGACAAGCACAGGGATATCAACTATCTTTGACCCTCCATCGCCTTCTAAAATACCCCCCTTCCCTCCCCCGTCTGCCCACCCTGAAAGCCTCAGCGCTGGAACGGTGCGTCAAACGGGTCCTATTTATAACCTGTGGATGGATGAGGGAATCAGGTGGACTCTCCTCTGGAAGGAGTCCACGTCTGAAGGGTGTGTGTGTGTGTGTGTGTGTGTGTGTGTGTGTGTGTGTGTGTGTGTGTGTGTGTGTGTGTGTGTGTGTGTGTGTGTGTGTGTGTGCGTGTGTGTGTGTGTGCGTGTGTGTGTGGATTGCTGCGATCTTGGCATAAGCACATTCGCTCCAGTGAATGTACACAGGAATGTGTCCCATGACTTACTGGAGCGCTGCGCTAATGTGTTGTTGCTGCTCCTCTTTAACTTGTTTTGCTCTCCCCGTTTGTTGGAGAATCCCTCCTCTCTTGCGCTTCCTCGATTCCTCCTGTTGTTCTTGAAGGAGCGCTTCCTCGTCCAAACAATGGCTGGTCTCATAATTGTCAAAATAAGACAATTCTGTATTTTGTGATGTAAGTCTGTATAATAAAACAACTGTCCAGATCTCATTTCTTGTCTCTGTTCCATAATGTCGGTGGCAGCAGCTGCATGAACAGCAGTCTGACCGCTCAGGCCCAGGATGAAGCACTGTATGTGACAACAGAGGCCAAAAACCCTGAAAAATGTAAATAGAGATGATATAAAAAGACACGAAGCGGCCAGAGAGTCAGTCTGTCGTCTAAAAGCTGTCAAACACAGGTCAGCTGTTCACAAGGAGACAACAGGAAAGTAATGAATGAGTGATGAGTCAAACATGGACGTCAAATAATTTGGCAGGTTTGCATGTTTTAGTCAACATGCAGAGGATTTGTTTTGTTTTACGTCTTTAGCTTGAGCTATTTTCCAAACACTATACATCCGCTGCCTCCTCAGCAGCTCCTGATCAGCTGTGGGGTTTGCCCAGGAGGCTGAGGTGTAAGGGGCTAAACTTGTGCTAACAGTGCAGCTAATAGGCTCATCCATCACACAGGAAATGAGACAGGCTCTCTCTCTCTCTCTCTCTCTCTCTCTCTCTCTCTCTCTCTCGCTCTCTCTTTCTCTCTCTCTCTCTCTCTCTCGCTCGCTCTCTCTCTCTCTCTCTCTCTCTCCTGTCCAGGCTCAGCCCCACTCTCAGTCCAGACACGCTCCGCTCGCACACACGACGGGGAAGTTCTCTGCTAGGATCCCCGGTCTTTATTATTCCAAGTGAACAAGAGGGGCCTTCATAGTGAATGTAATTTATCCAGTGTCTCATTTCGGAATAAAAAAAGCTCCCCAACTGAAGTGAAAGGAGTGTGAAGGTCGTTGTGGTTGTAAAACCTCCTAACCACAGACCTCAGCAGCCGAGGCCAGAGGGTCATGAGGAGACCCATTCAGCCCTGGCTCTGTTTTGACACGAGTAAAAGCACAGACCCATCAGTAGGAACATTTACAAATTCTTGCATTCCTGTGCTTTTCTCAATAACTGCCTGTAGATCCAGCGGGTAAAGTCACAGACGCTCTCATAGCAGCATTAGCAGCTCCTCACAGAGGATGATGCTAACGATTTGAGTGGATCACTGGAACCTGTGGTGCCAGAGGACGTTTACAGCCTCACATGAAAACACAGAGATGAGGCCCAACTAGTGAACTTAAAGTCTGATCATTTAAATCAACATGCTGGTTCTCCAGACGATGGTCTCTCCCTTCTGCACCTGGAAGACGCTTCGCAGAACACCAGCAAAGATGAGTCAGTCCCTCCGGTCAGATCTGTGATAAACTCTGTGTTACTCAGTGTTGTCATTTAAGTCGAGGAGTACGTTGACTGGTGACGTTTACAGGCTAATATTCTGGTATTGGCCATCATCACAACTGGTCTGGGTGGTTCCTGTGGGAGCTGTCCCACCTTTCCCAGCTTCACATGACGTGAAGTCAGGATTACACAAAATACACTTTAGAGTGTATAGCATAAAATATTTGTTAACATTTCTATGCACACACACACACACACACACACACACACACACACACACACACACACACACACACACACACACACACACACACACACACACACACACACACACGCATGCACACACACTACTTCTGTTGGTAAAGGCCGTCTTTGACTCCATCCAAAGTGCTGCTGTACCAGGAGAGGCAGGAAAATCATAAAAGGCAGCAGGTTTGTAAATGACTGTCATTGAAAGACTTTCCTTCTCCGTCTCTCTCCCCATGTCTCCGTTCACCTCTCCTCCCGCCAGCCCCGCAGTCTCCGAGCCCTTCCTGCTTCCACCAGCAGCAATGGGGGCTTTCTCTTGTTTCCTGGTGCTGGCGCTGCTGGATAAACACACAAGCTCCCCCTCATATAAAGGCTCAATTCTTCTCCATCATGTTTTAAATATGGATACAAAGAGAAACTTGTATGATAATTTCTGGCATATGGCGGTGGGGGTCAGCGGGCGGTGTGTGTGTATGGGGGGGGGGCAGGCGAGACAGAGTTCTGCCTTGTTCTGATCCTTGTTTGAGATTTGGAGGTTTTTGTTCAATGCAAGACCAGACCAGCGCCGTCTGACACCGTGCGTGAACGAGCGTGCCCGAAAACGCGCGGCTCCACCCCGATACCGCGATAAGCGACGGCACAGAGCGGGCCTGTCGTGGAACCCGGGTGCCACGTGGAAGCGCACGGCGCGACCCGAGCGTAAACACAGGCCTAGTTGCAAAACTCCAAACGAGGGCGACTCCTTCGCGCCGCCATCGCTCGTCTTCGGTTTCGCGATGGAGTAATGGAAATGCAGACAGAACCTGGCTCCTCGGCCGGAACATGCCGCAGATGACACAGATACGCGGGATGATGCCGACGGCCCGGTGATGGCCTTCAGATCGCCTTACTGCCCCCGTGCCAACGGCAGCACAGCCAGGAAGGATCCACAGGAGCCCCGGCAGGCTCCAGTAATACAGACGAGTCTTCATTACTACATTACAGTGTTCAGAATGACTTAAAAAGCGCTAACTGGTGCTCACGCTGTTAACCAGTCATGTGAAATCCATCAAAACTACAACTCTTAATAATAAATAGTCAGCCTTGTGTTTTAACCCTGCCTCTCGCCTACTGACAGCTGGGATCGGCCTCCACATCCCCGTGACCCCTGTTAGAAGTGTTTGGGATAATATGTGGCTGGTTTGAGAGCATTTATTAGTCACATTAGTAAAAAACTCATGATTCTACATAACTCAGTCAAGGTCACAGAGAGATTGTGGTTATGGCGGAGTCGGCTGTGAAGGTCAACGGAGCTCCTCGCTCCACTTACATGTTACATGAAGGGCTCTAATAAATGATTGGCGTCGCACATGGTTTATGAGGAGCATTAATATCCTCCACGGGTGCGATCCGTGGCATTGGGGGCCGAACAGACTTGGAAGGAGCCGAGCTCGCGCAACAGAGGGCTGTTGTGTTTCGCACACGTGTGCAGGAGTCGGGCAACATGTGTAATGTACCGTGACAGGTTGGAAACTGCAGGGTGGATGTCGGAGCGCGGACGCCCACTAACGCGGTGAAGGAGATCGAAGGATGTGATTTTATCAGTGATAAAATAGCAGCGGCTCAACAGTGCATCTTAATGTGTGACGCCTATAATAACTGGCAGCTCAGTGCACACGCAAGAAAGTGGCAGGAATTCACCAGCTCAGGACTAATATAAAAGCCAAGTTCTTTTGTCATCAGCCCAAAGGCCCATTTGATATTTTAATCCAATCTTACTTTTCCCCTGTGTAAGATGAAAACTAGAACGTTATGGAAAAACAACATTTGGCTGAGTCCATTGACTCGTTGTTGCCTCGCTTCCATTAGAGTCCAGTCAGTCAGCTCCTATCACTGTAGAGCTCCAAGCTGATCCACTGGTTGGAAATGGGAGCTGGTCGCACCTTTTTACTGTGTTTGTGTGTGTGTGTGTGTGTGTGTGTGTGTGTGTGTGTGTGTGTGTGTGTGTGTGTGTGTGTTGCCCTTACGTAATGCTGGGGGGCACGAGGAGGCTGCAGGGAGGATGATGTGAGATAAAGCGCCCCTATGCCAAGATGCACACCAGGAAACTGATCTGAGAGATAATAAAGAACTAAAACACGAGTTGGTAACTCTGACTCATAACAACCGCTCCAGTGCAGCGGGCTAGAAAGGAAGACCTTGAATGAATCTGACATGTGGAGGAGTGAGCGATATGGTCAGGGAGAAGGCAGACAAGGCCTTTAGTGTTTCCAACTAGAGCTGTCAAGAAGGGTTTGCTGCCTGCTTGGCAGTGGGGGCAGCGTGCACACGTGTTCACGTCCAGGCGTTCTTGTTTTTTTTTTATTTGAGTCATGTTTGCAGTTGCTTTGTTCATAACCTTCTCAAAAAAGTGGTCTTATCTTGAAAGAATAATTCTCCACCCGACCACCAGACGCTCCGGACCTGGGCTCCACGATTTGCCAATTAGCAAACGAGCGCAGGTCCCTGTACTAATAATCCAAGATGGCGCCTGCAGAAGTCAGGGATTGAGAGAAACATTGGTAACGTATGCGGATTTCAGGCGAACGGCGCTGCGCGGTCGAAGGCAGCATTTTTCACATGGCAGGGAGTGTGCAGCGATGAGTAAGAGCTGAATCGGTGCATATAAGGTGAAGTTATGTTTGAGCTTGTCTCCAGGCCTCCGTCCAGCAGCCCGCTCCACTCCGCTTCTCTCGGGTGATGGAGCGCGTGTGAGTCATGGAGCGCGTTCGCTGACAGGAGGGCTTTAGCTTCCTTCACTGTCGTTTCCCTTTCCTGCTGATTTACAGCCATTGTCTGAACGGTTTGGCCTCCGGTCTGAGAGAAGCACGATGAAGACTAATGATGAAGGCTAATAAAGCTCCAACATGTCGGAGTACGGAGCGGACGTCCTTAAATATGCTTTTTATTTCTCAATAAATCACATTATTTAAGGCTTATTGAGCTCATCATCATCCCAATTCAATTACATTTCAATATATATGTTGAATATGTAAATATGTGTTAGTCATTATTTCTAATCTAGTTGAACAGACACACTTTTTCAGTGGGGATATGGAACTTTTAATAAGGAGCTTGTTCATACAGACGGACAAACAGCCCATTAGGGTTTGATTCTTTTCCTTTGTATTTAAAATACGTACTTCACCTACAGTAGAATATTACAGTTTCAGGTTTGTCAGTTTCAACTTAATTTGTAATTAGCTTCAGCTGCCTTTAGTTTTATTGCAAGAGTTCTTTCATTTTTATGTCAAACGCCCCTTTCATTGTTTCATCCACTGTGTGTAGATAACTGTGTATTAGTGGGGGACCTTGTATCTGTTGAGCACATTCCACTTTGTTTTCCACGCGCCAGCTCTTCAGAGCGACTTGTTCTTTCCTGTCACAACGCTGTGTAACCGTGTATCGCACGGCGCTGCAGACGGACTCGCCTCGCTGCCGCCCGCTGTGACTTCCCTCGGCCCACGGCTCACCAGGTCTCACAGAGGTCAGGGCCCTTCATGCTGCTGGACCCGGATGGTGGACCCGTCTCCTGGTTCCTCCTGGTGTGAGGGACGCTCACCCTCCAGACTAATGCATTGTTGTGCATTCAAACCATCTTTTTTCCCGCACTGCACCATCATGTTTTATCAGAATGAGCTAACTCTGTCTTGGGTCCTCGTGTGACCAAGTGAGACCTCTGCAGCACATGCGCGCAGCATTGTCACGAAGAGTATTTGCAAGGGATTACCTCGATGATCTGTGATAAAGTGCTCAACTGTTTTCCACACGCTGCTCCCATGGCCACAAGGGCATTAGAGACGGACACAAACAGAGACAGCGGGAGGAACGGGGGAGGGAGACAGGAATAGTAAACCAGATAGACGGACACGGAGACAAAGAGCGACGGGGGAAACGGAGGAAGACAGGAGGCCGAGCAGAGGGAGAAGCACTGTAAGCAGCGGCCGAAGTGACAGACTGTGAGTATGAGATGGCAGAGAGAGAGAGAGGGAGAGAGAGAGGGGGGGGGGGGGGGGGGGGGGGGATAAAGAGAGGGGAACAAAGAGCATATTGTCAGTGCTAGGCGCTAATCGTCTCCTCTTAGGCTGCCAGAGACAACAGGTGAGAGCAGTTTGACTCCCTGCAGGCTCCATGAAGCTTTCAGTGTGTGTGTGTGTGTGTGTGTGTGTGTGTGTGTGTGTGTGTGTGTGTGCATGTGTGCGCTCAGCGACCAGGGGGGAACTCTGTCAATGCCAACTTAAACGGCAAATGAAGAGTGAGGGCCGCACCATCAAAGAGACCTATTCAGACATGCCAGGACCTCGGCCGAATGGACATGCGTGTGTGTGTGTGTGTGTGTGTGTGTGTGTGTGTGTGTGTGTGTGTGTGTGTGTGTGTGTGTAAGAGCACACTGTATGCTGTATGTACACTACTGTGTGTACGTGGCCTTCTCCATTGAAGCCATTCCACATACATGCACATCTTCCAGGAAACGCTCCACATCCAGTAATAATAGAGCGCGTGTGACCAACGCAACAACAAAAGGACGCTTTGATGTTTATGCACGTGGGCTTAATACAGTATGTGCTCCGAGTGTGACAATGCATGTGACTCTGAGCAGCTGTTTAAAAAAACTCTCACCTAAGGAAGCTGGACGTGACTGCGGAGTCAAACCGCAGAGGCTGGAGCGGAGGAGGGAGCTTTAGCTGGAATGACTTTGAGAAATGCACTGATCTCAGTTATAAAAGGAAAGAATAACGTGAAATCAGAGGTCACTCAGATAATCTGAGCGAGAGTTTCCGTCAGACCGTTCTCACATCACTCCACCCCACATCTGGGAGCCGTGTGTCCACGGGAGCCCGCATCCTCATGACCGTCACAAGCCCGGGTCCGGCCGTCGACGCATGTGAGCAAAAAACGTCATTCACCGAAGATAAAAATAAGCGTGGTCGAGTTACAGCGCGGAGTTTTTAGATTTGAGGCGTGTTAGCACTGAAAGCAATTCTCAGCGCGAGTTATGGCCTCCGCTGCCGGACCGGCAATCTGAGCTGCGCAGGACTGGAGATGCCGAGGGACGGCCCAGAACAAGAAAGGGCCGAAAGTAGGGCTCCCAGAATTAGCCCGTCCGTCGCAACGCGAAGTGGTACCTCTGAAGATGCGGCTGCGGAGATTTTCCATGTGGGAATCATCACGGCGTCTTCCTCTTCTCTCAGGTCCACGGGGATCGAGGCACGTTGGGAGAGAAAATGCCCAGTGTCTCATTGGATGTTGAAGCTTTGCAGCATCTATAAAAAAAAAGCTCAACTCCATCTTCAGCTGTGTATTAATCACACAAGCCGATTGAAATGGCTTTTATTCACGGCCTATGAATCCATAAACACGAGCCCTCACACTCACTGAGATCCTGCTCAATATGAACAGTCATGAATGAAAACAGTGCGTCTGTTTAGGAGTCGGGGCCTTTTTTGGCAAAGCCCAGAAACCACCGCTTCCTGCTACGCTGGAACCTGATGAGTCATGAAGTGAGGAGTACCTGAGGAAACAGCGCGTTACACTGAACAGACTTGACCTTTGTCTTTCAACAAAGCAGCAAGTTTACACACACCAAAGTCTTTTTCTTTATTAGAGAAACAGAATCCGTCAGCAGCTGTGTATCAACACGCCCCAGATGTTACAGGACGGTGTCATGGAAGCGAATTTAATGAGGCGCACACACACAAAGTGATACTGAGAGCTCGAAACACAGTGACAGACTGGAAGAGGCAGGTTAGTGAGTCTGGGAACACACACTCCAAGAGCAGAGAGGGGCTTGGAGCGAGTCCAGGCTGCCTCCTGTGCCAAATGTCAGTCATATTACACCGCTAACAAAGAATGCAATAAGTACCAGCTAATTAAATCAAAGTGGAGACCCTCTCAGAGGCGGAGGCCATCTCACAGCTTAGATTTCTGATTTGTGTCACCATTATCCAACACTTTGTGCTTGATTGCTTGTGCGCACACACACACACACACACACACACACACACACACACACACACACACACACACACACACACACACACACACACACACACACACACACACACACATACTGAAACCACCTCTGCGGCAGCATGTTGTACTGCAATTAAAGTACATTAACACATGCAGCGCAACTGTTTTTCCCCTCACGGTTCAGGATGGGGGCCGGTTGTAAAGTGTTTCCCTGATACAGTATTCCACATCATTATGTCCCTCCAAGCTTCGTTTGATGTGCTGATCTTCAATCGCCCTGCAGTGGAGGGGCGAGGGACATCAGAAAGCTTTGCTCTCCAGCCAACTCGGGTTTCAGGATGCTGTGACTTTTTGAACTTTAAGCTGTTTCCTCTGGATTTTCGACTTGTGGGAAAGAACTTAATTTCTGGCGACAGGTGACCGGAGAGATGTGACAAAGTGCTGATGGGCGGAATTAAGTTAAGGCAAAGATAGAAGCTTGGCCTGGTGTAATACCGTACTGAGGTCTGGCTTCAGGTCAATTCATGCAGATGTAAGTGTTTAAATAATAAATGATTCTCATTATGAGTTGTGCAGTATGTTGTGTTTGACCATAATTTGCATTGTTAGGAAACATGAGGTTTAATGACACAGACAGATGAAGGACGAGGCCTTAAAAGAATATTTACAAGGGTGTGTGTGTGTGTGTGTGTGTGTGTGTGTGTGTGTGTGTGTGTGTGTGTGTGTGTGTGTGTGTGTGTGTGTGTGTGTGTGATCTATCCATGACGTTGTCCAGCCTCTGGCAGGGGAAGGGGTCTGAGGTCTGGGCACCATGGAAACTGCCCACTGGGCCTCAGTGGGGAAGGAACATCATGCAAACACGCTCTGTTTCTGTTGGACGCATCTGCAGGAATTCACTTATTTGTGGAAATGTAAAGAATTCCAGCAATGACTCTCACAAAAGCGGAGCATTAGCCAAAACTAAAGACTTCCTGAGCAACAGTGGGGTCACGGCTGTAACTCAGCGAGGCTCTCTACTCCGATCTGATTCTGGACTTTAAATGGCTACGCTGCTGTAGAAGCAGGAATATTGCTGGTCCTCCTTCACTCCCTCACGGCTGCCTCTCGCTTCCCGCAGACAATGGCCTCTCTGTCTTGACTGTTTAACCACTCTATCACCTGTACTAAACACTCACACACACACACCCTTGTGCACACGGGTATACATGTACACGCACACAAATCAGTGCCACTTTCAGTTTTACATCCATCAAAACACACACACGCAGACACGCACACTCACTCACTCCCTCAAAAAAAAGGGACAAACCCGCTCTATGAGTGGTGTGATAGCATCCTGAGGATGCCAGGGCAGAGCTGAAGTGTGCCACATGCCTTTGATGTGAATCCAGAGCATGGCCATGTAACAAATGCAGATACCAAATTACACCCTGTCCCGCTTTGATCTCCAAAACCCCACGCCTGCCTCAACAGAGGTAATAAGATTGCATGTGTGTGTGTGTGTGTGTGTGTGTGTGTGTGTGTGTAACTATATCACTTGAAATGTGCGGCTTGTAAACGTCACGGCCTGCACAATCAGCTGTTTTGCAAGTGTGTAAATATGCAAAACTGTGTATGCATGTGTGTGTGTGTGTGTGTGTGTGTGTGTGTGTGTACTGGAGAGCTGCAGGGAACTAGACCCTGGCAGAGGGTTGTAGACGCCTGGTAGAAGCGTGTTCCTGGAGCCCCTCTGCTGACTCGGCCTTGTCGTCACGTCGTCCACAGTGGACTCCCCACTCTGCTTTTCACGGCCGACGATGATCGCGTTGCGTCTTGGATTTCCATCCCAACCACCCTCTAATCTCACCACAGTCGAGTGTAAGCGGAACCACTTCTGGGCGCTGGAAGGTCACCCCCTCCCAGGAATTATCACAACACATGTTTATGTGTCCCACATTAAACGTGTCTGAGGTTTGGAAGTAACAGACTGAGTGACGGATGAGAAAGCGACATTATACTGCAATCACAAATCTACTGTGGTTACTAATTGGTTTTAAAGAGACAAGCGTTCTATTCGTTCTCAGACTGAGCCTGACTGTTGACATGGATGATGACGGACAATTTAATCAGTCTTAAAAGAAGCAACAAGAGGATAATAAAAAAGCTCCATTGTTTGTAACCATCAATCTTCACTTCCTTTACTCTGGAAGTTCATGTTAACAGAAATCATCACACAATATTCACTTCGTCATGTCTTAAAATGCCAGCTCTCTTAAACATTCCATTAAATAAGAGTGCAAAATATGGCAAATCATATTTTAATGCATGGAGCAAGAATAGAGCAAAAAACATTCACTTCGATTAAAAAATAATGCACAGAAAATATTGGCATGTTTTTGTGGTGTCAGTGGAGAGCTTTAAAAATCTACTGGCAATATGAGAATTACACGCTGATGAAGACTAAACAGAACACGCTGTGTCGCTGATTGTTGCTACGTTGCCTGTGTGTCTCCTGCTAAGGCTCCGGTTGGCTTGTAAACACCAAGCGGGGGGGGGGGCGGCATTGCCTCGTTAATGCCACAACGTTTAGGTAAACATGTCTTAACGGAAAAACTGCTTTAAATAGGACAATTTGTCCGCCTGCGTGCCCTCGTTAAAGTCATCCAGTGCTTGTAAATAGTCCCAGGGCTGCGCCGGGGGAGGCGGCGGAGGGGGGCGCCGCTGGAGGCCGAGCGGAGCCGAGCGGAGCCGAGCGAAGCCGAGCGGAGCCGAGCGGCCTTCGCGGGCGTCTGGCGGCACTTAGTGGCGAACGCCTGCAACAGCCGACGTCCGCTTTCGTTTGCGAGCGAACTGCGACTCGGGCAGGTGATGAGGCAGCGTCATTAAAGGGCATTAGTGCATTTTCAAGTACCGGCGGGGAAAGTGGTCGTCATGGCAACGACATGGGCCGATCACAGGATCCCACACATGCTGGACTGCAGCACGGCGCCGGAGCCGCGTCCGTTGAGCTCGTCGAACACGCCGCTGTCAATCATCTCCTTCTGCCAGCGGATGGGGACGGCGCCCGTGCTGAACTCCGCGAAGAACCTCTCGTCTTTGGCGTCGAGCTCGACCTGCTGCACCTCGGACGCGTCCCGCACCTCCTCCACGTCCTTGGCGTACACGATGTCGGCCTTTGGCACCCAGGGGGCCGGAACCAGCCCCGCCTCCAGGTGGTGGAAGTTGATGTCGCTGAAGAACGCGTGGTTCCGTGGGTCTCCGCCGCCAGAACTGAAAGGAGCGTTGAAAAGCACAATGAAGTCAACGGTGAACACTTCGGAGTCTTGTGCTGTTTTGCAGAGACGCCAGTGACGTAATCGCATCTGTCCCGCTTTCTCACCGACACCCCAGGCGACGCTCCACCTTCTTCTTGAGGAAGCGACTGACGATGTCCCTCGTGGGCGCGTCGAAGTGCTTGTGCTCGAACCTGCACTCGTCCTCCAGCGTGCGTCGAGTCACCTCCTCGTGCTGCACCTTCTCGCGCAGGTCTATGAACGGCAGCCGGGCAGCCACCATCTCGTAGATGCTGCAGCCCAGAGCCCACCAGTCCACGGACGTGCGGTAGTACTCCTGCCTCAGGATCTCCGGGGCCATGTAGCCGGTGGTCCCGGCCTGAGGACAGAGCAGAGACCGGCGTGAGCCGCCTCCCTGTGCTTCTGCAGGAAACCTTCAGCGGTTCATTAGAAGAACTCCAGTGAAACCTGCATAAACCCTTCAGGTTGCTCTGCTAAACGGCGTGAGACGTCATTGTTCACCCTGTTTGTCATCTCTAGAAAGCAGCTCAGCCGTGAACTTGCTGACTCATCTTGTTGGGCAGGAGCTTTATCAGGTATTAGTAAAGCAAAGATTAGGCAGGTAGAGCTAACGGGGTCCGGTCCGTTTTGCATACAGAGCTCCACCTGGACTGGGGGAGGAGGCCGGGCACCTTTTAATGACATTAGATGGGGTCAAACGCCGTTCAGGCCTCGTTTCTGGAAACAATGAGGCATGATTGACACCACTGGTCCCAACTATCTGTGTGGACGTGATTCTGAACCGATACAGACCCAACCCATTAAGGCTTTTCAGAGTTCACTGCATTACAAGAACTGGGGGTTAATCTAGGCCAAGGTCACTACACCAACCTTCTGGCAGATCATTTTACCCTTTGGCAGTTCCAAGGCCAGGCCGAAGTCCGACAGGCGGCAGTGGCCTTTGCCGTCGATCAGAACGTTCTCGGGCTTCATGTCCCGGTACACGATGTCCATGGAGTGCAGGTGGAGTATCCCAGTGATGATCTGGGCCGTGTAGTAGACCACGCGCTCCATGCAGATACCCCGCCGTCCCAGCTCGTAGATGTGGAACCTGAGGTCTCCTCCGTTCATGAGGTCCATGACCAGGCACAGGTGGGTCTTGTTGTCGTAGGCGTACGCCAGGTTCACCACGAACAGGCTGTTGACCTTCTCCAGGATCTGCTTCTCCAGCAGCGCCAGCTTCTCGCCCCGTTTCACCTTCAGCCGCCTCTTATCCAGCTTCTTGCAGGCGTACATGTGGCCCGTGTGTTTCACCTGCACCGCACACACCTGCCACACGGAACCACACTTTATCATCATATTGCAGTTCTATTTATTGGTTTTATATTTCCTTCCTACCTCTCCAAAGCCTCCTTTTCCCAGCGTCCTAAACATATAGAAGTACTTGTCGCTGATCTTCTGCCTCTCGAACTCCTTCCACTGCAGGAACCTGTAAAAGAAGGGGCTGCTCAGGTAGTCGGAGAACGGTTTCCCCTTCAGGAAATCCCTCGTGGCCTCTCTCATCTGCTCCATCATCACGTCATTAAAATTCATATCTGGCGAAGTCCTGCGCCTGTCGGCATCCTGTCCCGTAAGGTAGGAAAGGTAACTCTTGGACTGGGGCTGACAGAACTTGTCCAGGATGCTCCGTTTGACCTTCTCCCTGGTTTCGTCCGCGGCAAAGCTCCAGCTGTTCAGCTCCTCCAGGAACTCCGCGGTGGCAGCACACTGCGGGTCTGAGGCCAGGAGGAACTGTTGGAACAGCTTCCTCCCAATAGGCTGCTGCTCGCAGAGCGACTCGAACGTGTCGCCCAGCGCCTCCCGCACCGTGGAGGAGTTCTTGGGTACGGGCAGCGTCTGCGAGAGCCTCTGCTTCCTCAGCTCCTCGCGATCAATCCCCTGAACCTTCAGGAAGGCTGTGTTGACCACCAGGCTGTCCAGTGGCAGAAGGTCAGCCATGTTGGATGTCCCCTTTAGCACACCCACAGGCAGCTGAAACTGAAACACCTAACCCCATCGTCAGGTTACAGGCACGGCTCAGTCCCGCGGACATCGTCCACATCTACTACGCCTCTCTGAGCAATGAAAGCTCCGTCCTCAGGGATTTGTCAGTGGCTAAGTGTCTTTGAAAACTCATTAGTAGACAGCTCTGGGCGAAAGCAACTTATGTGGTTTGTACTTAAGAGGCTTTAGGCTGGTGTATTTATAGGTGATGCAAAAAGCCTGTGTGGTGACCATGCTGCCAGTTTGACAGGGTGGCACATACTGGCCTCAACAGCTTATGACGGACGACTGCTTGAGATAAAGTGGCCAGTGAGAGGTTATGCTGAGCCCAATGCAATGGAATAAACATTTTATGGTTTATTGTGGGAGAATGATTTACTTATATTTCACTTTTAATCAGCAACATCAGATCGTGGCAGATATTTGCCACATTCTAAGTGTAGATGATTACGATAATGACCAGCCCTAGAATGGATGGTATTAAGCATCGGAAGGCAGCCAGCTGAGTATACGTATCCCAGCTTACTTGATGAGAAACGTGTCACTGTCAAATCACCACCAGACAACCGTCCACTCACATACACATAGAATTTAAATTCACCAGTCCTTCAACAAGGTGGCCTGTCAGTGCTTTTCAGCTTCAAACTGGAACAAAGCCAAGCTTACATACAGGTATAACATGTACTAATGGTGATGCGGTTACCATGCATGCCTCCCAGATAGTTCACTTTGACTGCCAAGGTACTTAAGCAGGAAGGTGATCTAAGGGTACGAGTCTGTCCATTAATTAGTTCCATGACTAGAAAGTATTGAAAACCTAAATTCAACAGTCTCTACAGGTGATTTTTAAAAGTGCGTTTGTATTTTCAGTATTTGAGAATTTTTGATTCTCGTTAAAGCAAATACAATTTTTGGTAAAAAGAACATCTTCACAGTTATACACATTGTTTTTATTTTTAAAAAGACTTAAGTCACATATTCATTGTGTGCTAAACACCATCACAGACAATAATGTATAGCAAACATGACCAAACAGCAACACATCCTAATCCATTCCTCTTCATCCTTCCACACTCCATCCGGCAAACAGCGAATCCTGCTGCTTTAGTTTTGTCCGTCATCCTCCCGTGACACCACAGCTACTAAACATGCAATCATAAATAGGACAGTCAGCGCGAGTTCCTCTGAGCCGGACGCTGCAGTGATCATTGCCTATTCACCATTGTCACCCATTCTGGGCGCATCCAGGCACTGTCAGAGTCAGAGTCGCCTGGTTGGGGGAGGTTATTTGCCGATTCTCTGAACCACCCAGTCCTGCTGGCAGAGGGGACAGCGGTTGTTCTGCTTCACCCAGAGGGACATGCAGCAGTTATGGAAGGAGTGGTTGCACTCGCCCCATACGACTGAAAGGAGAGAAAGTGCAATGAAAAGCAATGAAGAGCTTCTTGTTATAAAAATACAGAAGTAGATTTCATTTTTATTAGATCTATTTAATTTCTTCCAATCATTTTATAAAAAGAGGACAGTTCAGTTTTGATTTTTAACTGCATATAAATTTTGACAGTATTTTCTTTCACCTAATAGTGCTGATTATCTTAAAAAGGCAGACGGGTAATATCATAAACAAGAGAACCTGAAGTACTTAAGGGAAACAGAAGTACCTCAAGTACAGTCCTTGATTTAATGGACGTAACTTTGCAATAGAAGAACAAAATGACACTTATTGTTGACACAACTCCGGGCTAAAGTGATTCATGGAAATCTAACATGTTAAATGTCAAAAGGGAGATAATTAGCGGTTTTGCTGGAAGACTAGCTTAGACAGTGGCCAGATTATGCTGCAGAGAGAAATGTTAGCATTAGTTGTTAACCTTGCTAATGTTGTGTACTATAACGCTGACATAATCTTACCAACACAATCTTCTTGTTTATTTTCCGCCTGGCACCGGAGACAAGCGTCTGCAAATCCACAAAGCATTTTAAATGTCATTATGCTTGGAATGTCACGTATTCCTTGGGGTATTGGCAACGCTAACGCTAGCTGCTTTAGCTAGTACCTAAGCTAAGCTAGCAGCTAGCAGCCCTGTGAAACACAACTCACCCATCACTTGCACTCTACAAATGGCACACGTGTCACATTCAACGTCCCAGCTCCACATCGCCACGGCGTTCCACTTTTTTAAGGAAAACATCTTATCCGTGCCCGACTTAGAGCTGGAAGAAGTGTTGTGAGAGAGGACTAGCCCCGGCTCGTCGCCGTCATCCATCTCTGCAGGACAGTACATACGGCGACGTTAGCCAAGCTAACTAAGCCACACAAGATGGATGAATGCTAGCGCTGAAGCTAGCTGCATTGTAGAGCCTATTGTAAATTCACTCTGGGTTGGACGAGCAGGTGTCTTGACTCAATAACGACAGAAGATGGCGCTGCTTGGCAGGATTTGGGTAAAATACGCGCATTTAACTTTTTTTGAATTACTTCCTTTTAGTTCGACAGAAAACGTGTCAAAAATGGACATACGATAAAATGAAGAAAAAAAAGAAAGAAACATGTACATTCTAGCAGTAAATCTAGGCTTTGTGGGCTACACAGTATTGAATTGAGCATAAAAGTACACCTAATCACAGAAATGGAACAAATTGTTAAAGCCTTAATTAAAATAACGACGACTTATATACTATTACTACTATTATATGGTTACATAGACAAACACCTCCCGTCTGCATGTACATTAGGGGGAGGGCAATTTTCCAACCAGCCCTAAACGCAGCAGCAGATTCGACTGACGTCGGCACTGTGTAAAAGCTTGGGCTGCAGCCGGTCACAAGTTGAAGCTGGTACCGGAGAAGTGGACTGATCATGACTGCAAGGATCCAGGGAGCAGTGGGCAAACTGGTGCCAAAGAACCAGGCAACGGGTAATTTACTGGGCGATGGAGTGGTGACTTGACGGCTGCATTACATTTCACACTGATAACGCATAAAGTTTTAAGGCTAAGTATGTGATTGCCTGTACTGTAAGTGATGAATACTGTACTATAGTCATCTGCAGTCATCAATTAGTGTCTAATTAGAGTATAAGTGATTTCTGGTGTGTGGGATGTTATATTTTTTTGTATTATGAAGGACATTTAATTTGCGTGTATGACCCTACAAATATTTTTTTGTGTTTTCATATAAAGGAGCAATAGAATCTCACTGCTTTGTTTGCTCACATTTGTTTGAATTGAAGTTAGTGTTTTGCTGCTGATTGTGTCTTACTGCACGCGTGTCGTTCGTGTTGACACGTTGAGGGTTCTCCTCCCAGAGACGATGTCGAGGATCAGGCGGGCGGTGTGGCTGGTACTGGCCATGCTCGGCCTGTCTCTCCTGCTGGTGGTGCTGGGAGTCTACACCACAACCCGAACGAAGAGCCTGGATGTAACCGGCTACACCTCTGGAGTTATCGTAAGCTGTGTATTTGTCCCTCATCATTTGTTTAGTCAGATGATTCAAATCATGGCCGACTGAGCTCCTCTAAAATAGCTTGTTTGAGGCAGAGATGCACTGAGCGAGACGCTGCAGCTGATGATTGACAGGTTGTGATTTAATCAGTTTACACGGCATCCTGTCCAAGTTCTTTTAGATCATCAACCTGGATAAACATGCATTTGCAAGTGTTGAAACATTTTAGCTAAAACTGTATCCACCTAAATCTGTTTGGAGGAAACACAGTGCACCACTTAAAGTTTGCTACCTATGATAACGTACCATCTAATTTGGAAGAGAACCAAGCAATGGCAATGGAAATGAACATTATTTTGCATAAGGCTCACTGTGTATATTCTATTAAACCCTGCAGCTGACCCTTGGATCGTTCCTGGGACTTCTAGGACTGTGTTTGAAGGAGAACTGCAAGCAGCTGGTATGGTCTTCTTCCCTCCGTCTCACATGCAGAGCTCCTCTCTTAGTCATAAATCTCCCTCATGTTTTCCCCGGGTGCACCCGTCCTCCACATGCCAGACTGAATGTTGGCCATGAGAGAGCGGCAGCGCGTTAACACAGCGACCGGCAGCATCTCCTGGCCTCCCGCTGTCGCACCTGTATCATGGGCCTGCTGTGTGTCACGGTCTTATCTCAGCCGAGGGTTTCCAAACATCTGCGTTTTTAAGGTAGAGAAGAACAAAATAGTTTGTGTTGGCTCGCATAGAAGAGTTTTAATTTCGTGCATCCCCACTAAAATGCCTTCTGGCCGGAGGTTTACGTCAATCAGCAGATAAGAGTAAGGAGACAGTCAAGACTGAACAACATTAGATTACATAGAATAGAGACCTGTTTTTTAATTGTTTGACAAATGAAAACTTTCAGTGTAGTGCAACGGAAGTAAACTTGCTTGTATTTATTAACATTCGGCTGCATCAGGAATGAAAACAGGAAATCGGGTGATCACAAGGAACATGCATGTTATTACAGCAGCAATTGCCCGGCCGTGCTGTACCCAGGTCAGCCAGTGTAGCCTTTCAGTCACAAGAAAAAATAAACGGAGCTGAGATCCTTCATTTTTCAGACGACAGATGTTGGTGTATGTTGCATGCTGTTCCCGGGCGTGCGCTCATGTGCAGCTGTAATCCTTCTGACCTTGGTTGTGGTGGTGTCCAGTCTCCACAGACTCATCCAACAACTCATAGGTGTAACATCCAGGCCTAATGTATTTTGCATTCACTGTTTAATAGTAACCGCTGGTATCGACTGGACGTCTTTTAATGGGACTCACCTGGCTGTAGTGGATTTTACCTGGCACCGCTTTGATGCGTGGGTATGAAGTAAACGTATGATTCGGTGTAGTTATAGCGTGTGAAGAGGTTGTACCTATCAAAATGGAGACGTGACAGTAGGAGACGCTCTAAAGTGTCCGGGGCGACAGGAAACTCATGCTGCGTTTGTTTTACCAGCCACGTGTTGACAGGATGTAATAAATGGAAACTGTGACTGATGAAGAGCAGGAATGAATAGATAAACTTCAAAAGTGATGATGTGTGATGTCAAGTAGTAGAGCAACAGGATGGGATCATGTTTTTGAATGTGGTTCTGTTCAGACATCTATAGATTGAGTTATCAAGGGCTGACAGATGATCTGTGAGAAAACTAAACAGACACAGTCATAATGAGGATTGCTCCTGCATCAATATAATGACTCCATTCCCAGTCACACGCGGTTAAATCCTTCCTCTGGCTGCTGTCTTCTCTCTTCCTGCTGCAGCTGACGGCTGCCATCTTGTTCCTCAGCCTGGGGATCGTCGCCTCTTTCCTCTGCGTGATGATCGATGGTGTCTGTGTTGCTTTAAACATGGTGAGTTCCCAGCGCTTGCATGTGTGCGCTGTAACTCTAGACGGGACGCAATACGGTGCCGCACCAATGAACCGCCGGGCTGTTGGACTGCGGTGCTGGACGGCGGCTCGGCCTCGGTGTGCGCCAGCGTCTCTCCACAGTCAACCGCAAGCCTAGAAGTTCAGCTTGCGTCAGTGTTTTGAGCTTTACCAGTTGTGACAGCGTGATGGGAGGACCTCTGGACTCGCCGTTCGGCCAGAGGTTGAGCCGTGCTGCAGCGAAAGTAGTTTATTTGCTTAAAACTTCTCAGCTTCTCATAGAGCGAATGGCTGAGAAACTTGCGAGACGTGTTGCGACTGAGCCTGATGTTATTGTAACAGAGCTCCAGCTGCCTCCGTAGGTTCCTCTGCCTCCTCCTGGTTCTAGCTTTTATGATACAGTCAATAACGGCCACAGGGTGTGGGTTCATATCTCACTGATGCCGGATGGAACAACTACTAAGACGTTCATCCCTTTAGTCAGTTTGCTGCTTTTACCCTGGTTTATAAAGGTAGAATGTGCTTTTATAGGTTTTAATTGATTCAGGATTTAGTTCATCCAGGATTCCTCCCATGTACAAAGTCAAACTCCAATAACGACTCGATGTTTGTGGCCTCATTTCAGCACAAACCAGCTTTGACGCAGTAAAACCCGCGCTTCCTGTGCAGTTCTCGGCCAAATACCAGAATGTGTGTGCGGTTCTTTTATATGGTAATAGTTAGAAATCGAGTAAATTGAAATGAACCTAAAAAAAAAGATAACGTGTCAGTTTGCTGAAAATAAAGTTTTCCTCTGAAGTGAGCAGTAATTTACAAATTTGGAAAAGCCTGAACACTGAATATGGATGATTATTTACAATAGAATTTAAAATGGGAACTTAAACCAAAACCTTCTTAACTGGTCACAGACTCCAAACATACTTTTAGTCAGTATGTTCGCAGTCATCTGAAACATGTGGCATGATGAATGTCAGTGCAGTTGTTTTAAATGAAATTCCTTTCATTCCTAATGAGACTGATTGGTGCTCTGACATGAACCACAGGACGTGCGTCCGCTCAGAGCCGAGCGGTGCCAGCATTACAGCAGCGGCTCCAGCTACATCTACGAGAATCTCTACACCTCCGTAAGTAAAGCTGGACTGTGTTAATGAGAGAGACTGCAGCATGTTGTGGTGTCGGGCTCAGACGCTCCTTTTTGCGTTTCCAGGTGTCGTGTTGGAGTCTGACGGAGTCCTGTAACATCACGGTGCGAAGTGGGACGTGCTACTGCTGCGACCTGTACGACTGCGCCAAGTGAGACAACGCATCACTGGAACACGCACTAAACTCCCAGGCTTTGTTGACCCAGATTACACCATCTCGGCTGTGGCTTCTTCCTGCAGTGGAGACTACCTCAGCAACTACTATGAGTTTGTGGGCGTGCGGAGCTGTGGGGACGTCTTCACCCTGTATGTTTTAATCTGGGTCCTCACTGGCCTGAACCTGGCCGCCTTCTTCGCTGGGATCCTGACGACAGCGGTGCTCGGCAGCATGAAGGACCTGGTAGGACTTCTATACAGGGATGTGTGACCCGTGACCTTAAAGCTCAGTCAGAGCAAAGCTGTTCAGACCACACAGACTCCGTCCTGCTGCACCTTTTCATTACGCGACGCAAAACGTCTGCATTAAATAACATCGTGGTCAGCGCTTTAGGGAGGAAACATCCTGAGCTGTCTCCGTATCAGCCGTTAGTCTCGACTCTAATATAGTTCAGTGTTTAAATCACTGATCGGTTGATTGCTGTCCCACATTCCAAATCTGTAGATTTAATATGTAGGCTTTGAACGTTGCGAAGCGTAGGTGTGGTGAGCGTCCACGTCTTCCTGGATCTACACACGGAGCAGGTTCTGTCATAGAAATGTGTTCGCGTGATTTGCTGTCCACATGTTTTCTATTTTCTACCTGACTGGACTGCAGTAAATTAAGCAAGGAACTGGAAAGATGGCAGTTTGTAAAATTTATAGATGAGCACCTTCCAACAGGCCACCCAGACGAAGGCCCAGGAGTTAATTAAGTTCTCTGTTCACTGTGGCCCCTGATGTTTAACTCTTAACTCACATCAGCTGTTTGAACACCAGCTGATCAGCAGTGCCTGTTATTACCACATGTAGATGGTCCTGTTTTCTTAAAGAGCTACTCACTCTCAACAGTGTTTTTTGTCATTTTCATAGTGGTTATGGGGTTTAATTACATTAATAATATAATAAGACTTTAACAAATTTAGGATTATGGCCTACTAAATCATGAACATTTAATATTAAAAAGAAACACTCAGACACACAGATTTGAGGCCATGACCATAAGCTGTAGGCGTTTAGCGTGCGTGCGTGCGTGCGTGTGTGCGTGTGTGTGTGCGTGCGTGTGTGCGTGTGTGTGTGCGTGTGTGTGTGCGTGTGTGTGTGCGTGTGTGTGTGCGTGTGTGTGTGCGTGTGTGTGTGCGTGTGTGTGTGTGTGTGTGTGTGTGTGTGTTTGCTTGTGGCTTTGAACAGCAGAACCTTCTCTGTCAAACCATTCAGAACAGATTCGTCAGATTAGTGTAAACTGCATCCAGACATCAAATCACAAGGAGATGTGTGTGCACGTTTAACTGTCAACAGAGCATATGTAAACTTCATAAAAACTTCCTGACCGTTATGCAGATGTTCAATAATCAAGACAAAGTAGATCCTTATAATTATCTTAATCATCTGTTGTGTATCATGTGTATGGTTTTATTTATATTGGCAGAATGTATGTTTTTCTGACTCCGACTATGTTTATGTTAGAATAAAGAATGGTTACACAGCTTTTCAACAAATATTCATCTGTGTGTGTGTGTGTGTGTGTGTGTGTGTGTGTGTGTGTGTGTGTGTGTGTGTGTGTGTGTGTGTGTGTGTGTGTGTGTGTGTGTGTGTGTGTGTGTGTGTGTGTGTCCTCAGAGGGATAGCAGCCCTGCGACCGAGCCCTCCTACAGCACGTTACCTTCCCCTACGGCGCCTCTGTTGATGGATGCCAACACACACAACACAGTTCACCATCTCCACCCAGTCAGTGTGCAGACAACGCAAACATGAACACAACACACACACACACCCACTAGCACAGTAGCTAACACACCATATGTATGTATGTAGCCTCTTTTCTTTTTGGCTTGCGAGTCTGAGCATCATTAGTCCAAACCACATCGGTTTCTCATTTCACTGATCTAACTTTGATAATGCAGGTGTGTATTTTTAAGAGTGACACAACTGTCAGTAAGTCTCGCTGATAAGTCGTGCCTACATGTGTTAGCACTTAACTACCACAGGAGAATCATTGTTGATTAAAAAAGCCTGTCTCACAGCTCGCACGTCTCCGTCCGCACCCTCCTGATGAGGAGCCTCCAGGTCTAAGCCTCAGCCTCACAGCTTTCTCACTGCTGAATGGGGAGAGGTCTGTCCCACACTGAGAGCAGGCGTTTTATTTTAAGCATTAAATGTTTATGAGAGACATACTGTTGAATTAAAGTTGAATAACTAATAATCAGTTTATGAGTAATATGAGAGTAATTAAAAATCCAGGATCATGGTCCATGCGTCATATTTAATTGTGTTTGATTATTTTGTCTAGTTGTAGAACAAATCTAACCTCAGAATAATATTGGTCAACTTCCATTTCATCACAGTCCCTAGTTATGAGTAACATAACGCCATTTGTGGTTAGTTATAGGCACTGGCTCAGTTTGGTCTTGTTCAATCTCGTTTCACAGTCGAGCATCGCTACGGGACCGTCCACAGTAACACAATCCTCGATCCTGCTGCACCAGAGCTAACGGCTAATTGGTTACATGCTTCCTGTGGTGACAGACACTCTGTAATTACCTCTGTGTGTAGTCAGCATTAGGTTTTGAGGTGGAGGCTGTTCCTCATATAAACATCACCCACGTATGAGGGAGACGATGCAGAGCTGCTGTTATCAGCTCAGTTCACTGTTTACTGCTTCACCACCAAAGGTTTTCTGCTGCTGCTGCGGAATTTATGATAAGGTAGATCAAATTAATATTAATAGATAGCAGCGTACTAATTTTTGCTGTTACGTGAAGGTTAATGTGGCAGAGAGTAAACAGACACATGCTCTGGTTACATAAAAGCTTTTATATCCACCTCTCATTCCTGCTTGTATATCTAATATCATTTGTATTTTCATTTTCACTTATAGTAAAACATTTGTTGTCTCACAAGTTCTTAACCACATCTTGTATCAAAATTGAATTTTTAAAAATATTTCCTTCTTGTGATTTTTACCTGATGTATTGGAGCTGTATAAAAACATTATGCAGTATGTTCACAATCACAAGAATATTTTTGCTTAAACCTCAAAGAACTATCTATTAAATTTGGAAATGACAGAATGTTTTGAGAGTATATAATTGCTAAAAACTACTATTTTTCCCTACACCTACAGAAAAACATTCAGGGAACATTTAAATGCTATTGTTCTATAAATATTAAACAGTAATGTTCCCTAAACCTATAAAAAACACTGCAGGATAGGATCCTGTTGGGAATTTTAAAACTTTATGTACCATGAAACACATTTTTCTAAATAAGTGGTTTTCACTGACATGTTTATATGGTGTCACCACAGTGTTTGATTTAAACACATGTAATAAATGTTTATTTTGTCGTCCTGTAGAATTTATTTTAATGTCACAAATGTATCATCTTGAACTTTCCCTGTGGTTTCGGGTTAAACAGTTTCAGCTGTGACTCAGTCACCTATGAGATAAATTCACTGCACTGCCATAAAGTTGAAATGAGAGTATTTCAGATTGATCCTTTGTTTCACACAAGCATTTTCAAACATTATAACAGATTAATGACAGAGCAAAGCAACAAAATACAGAACGTATTCAAAGATATTGTGAATTTATGTAAAATCTGCAACTTAGTATCTAATTTCCATGGAAAACGTTAACGTGTGACATTTAATCTCATCTTTGGGAGTTTAGAGAGATGGTGTATCTAAATTTCTCTTCTTGTCCAGCTTCATTCCTCTGATCTCAACCGGCTTCTTGTCCAACTGCACATGCATAAATTAGGTCAGGAAACGAAGAAATCCTGTTGTGTTTAAACAAGAACAGTCATAGCAGAAAAAAAGGAATATCTATAGTTAGTGTTTGGTTCCACCTGCAGCATCGATACAGTTGTTCACTTAATACACACAGCAGCTGGTTTGAAATATGTATGTTTACTTTTATTAGATTCACTTTGCGTGTTGAGAGACACCGACGATGATTCTTCTCAGCTGCTAGGGTTTTTACTCCAACAGGTCATAGATTTCGCTCCTTTCTCCTTTTTTGCAACCCAAGTTTCCGCTAAACAACAAACGTGCCTCTAGTATTCACCAGGTTCCGTTTGAACGTCGGACTTGTGAGCAGGGCTTTTCCTTTCTGGTGGCGTGTGGTTGTGGGAGCTGTGGGACGCTGGGGCTGAAACCCCACACCAGGTAATCCTTGTGCCACGTTAGAAGCTCTGATGCTTCTCTTCCTCACTGCACCGCGTTATTGTTAGTGTGGCTTCGTTTTTAACCATGTGCAACCCATTCACGGATCAGAAATCCCCATCCCTCAGTACAACGTGTGTATTTTGCCTTGAATTGAACTTCATCGTGGCATGAAGACATGAATCTCCAGCTGTGGCACAAATATGACCTTTATGACATAAATGTTTTCTTTTGATGGAGTCTTTACAAACTGCACTGCTGTTGTAGAGACACCGAGGCAGCGTGTGGGTCTGACGGTTCCCACATGCAGCGATGCTGACAGTGGAGGACAGAGCTCAAAGAGGAGGATCCAGCATGAGACTGACCCAGGAGCAGAAACTACAAAGTGTCCCAGTCACATGTACTGAACAACAGACTGTCATAGAGCGAAACCTAGAGAAAACAGCCACAGCAGTAGAAATCTGGTCACGTAGCTCTAGTCGACAGGGTGAATACGTTAATAAAAATGCCACAGCGAGACTGAACACACGTCTCACGTTACAGCCTCCACTGATTGCGTGCGGGAGTGTTTTGCCTCCTGCAGCAGGAGGCAGTGTAGGGTCAGCGGCAGGACAGCACCCTGCAGCTGCTAGACATCCTGTCTGCTGCTCACTCACCCAGCAGCTGCGCTAATGTGCAGCAAATGCACTGGGCTTAAGATACAGTAGAACTGGGAAGGTTCTGAAGGTAAAGGCAGATGCACCCAAACAGCCTTGGTGTCACGGTCTAAATGCAGACGCTCAAACACAAAAGCAAATATGAACAGAAGCGCTGACGTGTTTATTGTAAAATGTTTCAAATGGACACAGAAAGGACCACATGTGGAAAATAAAATCTTTAATGTGTATAAAAAGAACAGACATTGTACTGAAGCCGAACGGTGACATTCAAGATGTGAAGACGCCCTCAGTCCTGTGCAGCTACGCAGCATCTCCATTAACAGAGGCTTATAAACAACCCGATTTCTCAGCAGTACGAACACTCTGCTCTCCAGGTCGATTCATGATTGAACACTATTTGACTGTGTGGCTTATAGACCTGAAGTTAAGTTTGGGTATGAAGTTGGTAGGAATTCCCTAATAAATGTCACATGCTTTATTTGATTCGGTCTCTTGCCACAGCAGCAGGGCGGATGTTCCGATACACAGCCGCCTGCGTTGTTTTCACGTTTCTTACTCACATTCTCCAAATTTGGCATTTTAGAACCACAGGGCGGTTAGAAAACAAATTTTAAAAATTTCCCTCATCAAAAACCGATGGAAGCAGAATGATGACGACGACCGAGTGAAACGAACACAGAGACCTAAAACAATATTCACCTTCATCTGAAAGCACGCTTGCCACCAGAGGACATCAACCACTGGCCCGTGTTAAAACTACCAATGCAGCTGACCTGCAAGCTTGTACGCAGCATATAACAACACACGATGCTGAGACTGGTTCACATTCAGAGCCAGATGTTACATTTTGGTCCAGAATGATTCAAAAAGAGGCAAAGTTAATCCAGTGGTCATTTTCTAAAGATCGACAGTTTCCCCAGTTGTGATTTGGCTCTCAGTCATCCAGCAGTTCATTCACCTACAACCTGCATGTGATCACAGTCAGGTGCAGGTGGGTGGGAAATCACAAACACAATATTCACCATAGTAACACTATGTTAACCTATTGACACATGGAGGTTTGGCAGCAGCTGCAAATACGAAGGGTCAATGAAGGAGGAAAACAAAAAACAGCCAGGCTCAAAGAGACACTGCAAACAAACAGCGCGATTCTGTACCAATAAAGCAACATAATAAATCAGTGTTTTAACAAAACAAACAAAAAGATAAAAAAAAACATTTTCCTAAAAAAATATATTGTTAAATATACAAGTCATGCATGTTAGAAATATATGACGGACCAAAGACAAAACTTCTGAAAACAACTTTCCACAAGCAGTGAAACAACCCTGTTAACCCTGTATCATCGCAATGCAAAGTTCAACTGTTTCAAATTCTCAAAATAAATTCAAGTTTGTATCTTTTTCAACACTTCCTCATTCAGATTGAAAAATTGTGGAAATTATTACAGGTAACGTGAAGACACAAACTGAAGGACTGAAGTTTGTTTCCTACAGCTCATTTTGGACAATTAACAAATCACAGATCCATCTGGTTACATTTTAAAATTATGGTTTCAATATAATACACCAGTTTCATATAATAAAATGAGAATTACTGTTTAAAACTGAAGCAAATGTTTTAAGAAATTTTCAGACACCAAGTCGGGTCCTGATAACTTAATAAACACTCATGCTGTCTGGAACCAGAACTGAACTCAGGCCAACTGCTTGCGTGAAGTCACCCAATAGAAAATAACGTTAGCAAAATCTACACACGAACCAATGTGTAACCTATAGCAACATAAAAATCGATAATGATTTGCCTCCATTTGCAAAACATTTGTATTCAAAATACATTATTTATTGTTATTTTTTTCAAGTCAAACCTATCAAACTGTCTTTGGT
The DNA here is from genome assembly GCF_900634795.4 of Betta splendens. Taxonomy (NCBI): domain Eukaryota; kingdom Metazoa; phylum Chordata; class Actinopteri; order Anabantiformes; family Osphronemidae; genus Betta; species Betta splendens. The sequence continues at coordinate 11,330,908 of NC_040893.2, forward strand.
CAAGAAAAATATTTTAAAATCTACAGGCTATAAATGTTATAGTACACAAATGAAACAAAAAAAAGGACTCTAGATCATGTAACTGATCAAATGGGGGAAAAGCTGATACCAAGTATCTAATAATATTCATTTGGAGTGCTCCAAATATTTAAAGTGCTTCTGTGTTTTTCCCTCAGCATTTAATGTGAAAGAAACCTCCATCAAGTAAGGCAGATTGGTTTTATCATCTTAAGTGTACTCTGAAAACACACGCACACACACACGCACGCACACACACACGCACAAGCACACACACGCACGCACGCACACACACGCACACACACACACACGCACACACACGCACACACACTCGCACGCACGCACACGTCTTTGTTCAGAGATGAAAGTATACGGGCACGAGCAGAGGATGGCCCTCAACACAGATTATGATTATCAATCAAATCCAGAGATCGATGTCAGAGCAACACGTTAAAAGATTGGGAGAGCGTCATCACAGCTGGTTTAAAATTGGGTGAATAAAAATAATAGCAGCCTATTCACACACCTTCCATGATGCCTTTCTCATACGGACAGAGATGTAGCAGTGGACATAAATTAGGAGTCTCTTAAAAAAAAAAAAAAAAAAAGGGGGAACCACAATGAGAGACTGAGGAGACGAGGCAACTTACTACCAAATAAAAGAAAACACCTAAGGGTCCGATTCAAGGATTCCAGGAGGAATCCTGGAAAACATCACAAGGTTGTTCTGGTTCCCGTCACTTCTGTAGTGGACTCATGACATCTGGAGGTCAGGGTGTGTCTTGGTCCTGAACAAACATCACACCTTCTCGCTGCAACAACTTCCGGAGATTGTTTAGGACTGAGTATGGTCTCTGTAGTGTCCCGCCTCAGGCCACATCAGTCTGCCCTGGTTAGGAGGTTTTCCCCACGATTGGGTTGTCCCTGAAAATCACACAGAAAATTCAAGAACACAAATAAACTCTACTAGTTACACTAATACGGGCTCAATAGGTAGTAAAACAGCAGACTCACAGGCTGCCAGGCGCCGTGGTGTCCTTCCTGATGTTGTGCTGCCTTTGAAGTTCCTCCATTACGTTTCTGAGCTGTTTGAGTGTCTGAAAGGTCTCTTTGGGTTCCTGAATGGTGAACTTTGAGTATTCCTCCTGCTCCCGCTGAGGGCCTTGGTACACTGCCATACTGGCACATGCATCTGGAGAGAGAAAGTCAATTAAATAGTGCAGCTTAAGGGTTAGACTTCTGATCATGATAAGGTTTATACTTGATCAGCCATAGTTGTGTAGTGAGGGTACATTTAAACCCTGCCAATGTTACTATTCATTGGCCTATTGTTGGATTATTCATGAGTCAATAAAAATGTGAGTGCGGCTGTAATTCCCTAATCGTTAAGGCCCCAGTTTTGTAAAGATCATGAATTAAAGTCCTAACTTCATTCACATGTTGAATGGTTTGTTTTAAATATTCACAACCCTAACGTCAACACAGCCAACCTTAATGGCCCAGCAACCAGATCTTAATTAATATCAATAATCGTGAACAGACACTGACCCTCCATGTCCTGTAGCTTGGTGCTGTTTGAAGAAAGGAGAGAGAAGATTCTCTCTGTTTCCCGGTCACAGTCTATGTCTAGCTGCAGGTTGGCCACCATTATGCTGAAACACATGAAAATGTGGAGTGTAAGACAAAAACAGTTTCAAAAACATTTAATACTAACAAAATAAAAAGAATTTATTAACCTGGCCTGTAATTTTGTATTACAGTACTTTTCATGCATTTGTGTCGTCACATGCATAGTGATTTTTTTAAAATTGAACGTTTTGCACAGATTATTAGAGTAGATTAATAAAAGTTACTGATGGACACACAAGCTTTTTTGTTGTTCATCACATTGTAGCTAATCACGTCCATCAGTTGAAAGGCTGGTTTTTGCCATTTTGGGACTTTATATAAGTGCACTTTTAAACCTTCGCTTTATACTTCAGTGGCAGGGTTGCAAAACAGCGGTCAACAATTTTATTAGGCGTTAATTGTGATCAGCAGCACATGTTGCCGATATATCCCTCTGGTGGTGGTGTTGATGCTGATGTGAGGGAAACACTCACGTGGTGCAGGGCTTGCAGCCTGGTGCGCTGCTACTCTGGTTTTTGCAGCACTGCCAGGCTCCCGCGGTGTAATTTGATGGGTGGAAGGTGGAGAGGCGCCCAACGTTGCAGCGAGTGACCTGGCCCAGGACCTCCAACCACTCGCAGGCCTCCACACAGTTCCCAGCTTGTACGTACAGAGACTTCTCAGAGTGGACCACCTGAAACATCTGACGCGAGCGAGGTGCAGGGTTGGGACAAATATCAGTTTTGTTTTGCCAAGCCTCATTTCACAGCTTCAGCTGAATATCGTGGTTCTTTAATATAGTTGTCACAGTCTGCAATGAAACGGGAACACTTTGAACGTGATGATGTCTGAAAGCAGCTAACTTACATTTTTGCGGTTGAAGGCACTTTCATCCAGCTTCTCCACCGCCTGGATGTTTTTCACACTGATGGTGCACAGGGCCTCTTTCCCTGGAGCGCACAACAGATTAAGTCAGGTTTGTGTTGAAAACAGAAAAAGAGCCTATACTTTAATTACCACCTCCCTCTGCAATAACAGGATAGAACAGGTAAAACCAATGCCCTGTGCCTGAGCGGTTATCAAGGAAAGGAGAAAATGTACTGATGCAAACAGTCTGGTCAACAACTGAGCCCATAGAGTTTCATTCATTTACATTTCTTCGGCTCTTTCTAATGTGTCCTAACAATTTTAGAGGAACTGAGGTCTCACCTTTATGTTTGTGGTAGGACAGCTCCCTGTTGGTCACTCTGAGCCATCTCTTCTTGAAGTTTTTCTTTCCAAGTCTTTTTCTTCCCTGGGCACGTTTATGCACCTCCCTATAATCACAATACGCAAGTAAAAAACCATCATCAGCATAACTAATCACCATCAGTGTAATGTTTGCAGCATCTGAAGGGAGAAAAATGAGCCCTAGCCTCCTCTCCAATGAGTTATACTAATACTTCTGTCTAAAGATAACACTCAAAGCCGCTGCATGGTTAGAACCGACTACAGATGTAAATTTTCTAAACAAAGCAACCACAAGCCTTCCTATATTTTCTCCCTATGGCTCCTCACCCCTCCTTCAGTACCACTGCGTCCTCCAGCCCACTAGACTCTTTGCTGACATCAGAAGAGATCTCATCGAGAAACTGGAAAACAGAAACAGGAATATTATGGTATTGTGTCAGCACTAACTATTTCAAATCATAAATAAACAAACAAATATATTGATTAATTTATAGAAAGTAGGAAAATACCTTTTTAACTTTTTCAATGCACTTGTCTTCTTGGAATGATTTGAAGAAGTCATACATATAAGTTTCTTTGAAACTAGACTGAAAATAAAAAATAAGAGATTAGGAATGTTATAAAATACTATTTTTACAATTTTTCTTTACAATTTGAAAAATGTAATTAAGCGCCTGCCTGCCCTTTTTGTCAACCCCTATTTAAGTAGTTATTTTACCACTTACTATTTTCTTTGACAGACTACCCCAGCTGCCCAGAGTCTGGATAGTTTTTGAGATGAGTGTAAGTGTGCGGGAAATCTCAGTATCCTACAAGTAGAGAATGCACAATGTTAACACTGTGCTGTAAAGATCACATTTTGGATTTGATCACTGGGAATGTCAGGGTGGTGCACTTACAGGATGATGAGAGCGGAGTTGAAAAGAGTGTGGCGACAGAACAGCAACAGCAAAGAAGCGCAGGAACACAAAGCTGCTGACAGCCGAGTACTGAACGTGGGGGTCAGCTGTTGCGAAAAAGGTGTCAGGTAAAACAAACATTCAATAATGACTTTCATCCATTTCAAGGAATGTTTATACTGTAGCAGATATCTAGGGGGATGGGACAGGAATAACTGATCCCTGTGTAGTAAGTTTGGTGATTTGGCTCCACCTGGTGTAAGAAAAGTGCAAGGTTGGACAAATGTTACGGTTATATGAATAGGCCAAACTACACAGTGAGATCTTGGTTTACACCTGATTTAAAGCCTTCAAGCCTGCTCTATTGCTCTTATTTAATCCTCAAGTATATACTATCAAACCCAAATCAGGGGTAACCAACCCTGGCTGCCAAGAGCCACAATCCTGCTTGTTTTCCCATCTATCCCAACCTACGTCCAGTGTGATTCCCTGCATCGCTGATATTCAGTAGGTTAGAAGCTGTAAGTGCAACAATTGTTAAAACACAAACAGGATTGGCTTCCCTCCCTCCCTGCCTTAAATCAAGTAGTACATGGTGACAATAAAAGCTAAATTTAAAAAAAGGGAGACCATCAACATATTTAGTCTAAGTGAGTCACCAGTAGCAGTATGTGCTAATCTGTGATTTGTTACAGATAAAGTGTCAGAGGAACAAAACAGCAGTCAAAGATTTCCTGTTGTAAAATACTGTTTTTCTGCTCTAGGTCTGGCTGGGTTTCGTTCTGGGATTTTCCATAATTGAGCAATTTCATGTCACACAGCCGTAAGAGTTCCAGCGTTTAATGTACCTGGGAAACGTTTGCAGGCCAAGTGTCTCAGTGACCTGAAGACATCACACATGAGTGGTGGGCAGCTTGAACTAGACTGGGTGATGGAGGAGAAGACTTTCTGAACATAGCCCTGAAGGTTCTCCTGCAGAAAGACAGAAAACCCAGATACTATTTAATATGGACTTCTGATAAGAACAGAAGGGCAAATGGTGGTGTGTGCCCCCCAAAGGAAATGCTGCTTGTGTGTGAACTAGACTTGAATCAGTTACCTTGTTGACCTCCACGTTGTCACCTTCCTTTAGTTTAATGGGGTCAATTTCACAGCTTTTGTTGCATTCACAAATCTACAAAACACAAAGAACATGTAAACCTTTGTATTCTATCAAATTAGTAGAAAATACTAATTACAGAGTTGTTTAAAAAGTCACTACTGAACCACTGATAAATAAAAATTGCAATGTAAATCTAATGTCTAACATAATGAGATGTCTTCCATTATGACCTCTGACTCATTCCGTGTGTGTGTGTGTGTGTGTGTGTGTGTGTGCGTGTGTTCATCTTACTCATACCTCATCTATTACAGGCTTCAGGGTAACGGTCAGGTAATTCTTTCCAACTATCTTCATCATATCATCAATGCAGCGTGTTGCCAGCGAGTTTCCACGAAATATAGTGTTAGCCTCCCTTTAAATGACACAGAAATATTCCACTAGTGTGTCAAACAGATACTGCAACTTTACTGAGAACATTAAAAAAATAAATCAGTTTTTGGAGGACAAGACGATGCTCATCTTTAACATCATGACCATTTCTTCCTCAATTTGATCATGTGAATTCTATTGAATTGATACTGCACGCATGAAAGCAACATGAAACTATCCCAGCAGTGACAGCAGAAACTACTACTGTCACAGGTTGGAAATAAAACAGGAACTCAGACAAGAGAAGTAACAGTGTGGTTGTGACATTTATTTGGACATGTATCTGTATCTACTTACTGTGTGTTATAAATGGGCAAATACTCACTGAGTGTTGTCCAGCTCCAGAGCGGCCACAGCAGAGACAAAAGGCACAAAGCGATTGTGGTGGAGCAGCAGTCGGGCCATGGGCAGAACAGCCTCGTATCGTTCTCTGCAGATATCCCCCAGGATGTGTGCTGCTGATGCCGAGATGGGCTGAAAGCAATAAAAAAAAAGTTAATGTTGAATAGATAAAATCCACCCCTCTACATACAGTCTTACACTTCACTTATTGGTTTACCTTTACATCAGGGGATTTAAGCAGCAGGTTGCGGAGTGGTGTGTAGCAGGCAGATGGCAGCACGGTGTCTTCTATGTAGATCAGCTTTAGACGCAATGATCCTAAATCATCAGACTTGGACTTGCTGCCGTTCCCTTTAGGCTGGAGGAGATACCTGTAACGCAGCAGGGAAACAGAGTCCTTTAACCTAATCACAACTACAGCACAATATATTGTGTTCCCATGAAACACAGTCCAAATAATGAAACTTCTGTCAGTTTCCTTATAATTCACAAAAATAGAAGCTGGCCTGAAATGACAAACAGGAAATCTAATTTACTAAATGAAACCCACTGCGTTCTTCTTTATTTTTTCTCCCCTCTCGTTAATCTACTTTTCTGCATAATAAAAGAAAGCTGTAGATTAACATCACTCTGCATATTCAAACATACATGAAAGGAAACACAAGACGGCTAACTCTGCTTAAAAAATAAAATGAGCTATGATTTTTCTGCATGTATTTATCACCACTAGCCAACAGGGGGAGCAACACAGTCTGATTAATGTCAAACTGAACTGCAGCACCTCAAAGCTGCAGTGCTCTACAGCAGATTCGTGCATAAACATTTTGATCTTGGTAAACACACACAGAGACACCTCCTTAAAAAAAAGCAGATCACCTGTGCTAATTTCATGAGGCTGAGCCGTGTTTATGTGTGCAACATGGATGATTTCCAGCATAAACATAGGATATGAAGCACTGCTAACATGCAAAAAGCCACCCACACACCGAGCTCACGGCCCTCATGTACCAACAGATAGCCATCTGGCATAATCCCATATCACCTAGACTGACGCAAACCAAGGAAACACCCACACAACGGAAAAACAGCTGAACACTAAGAAATCCAGGAACATTGTAATGTAATGTAATATAATGGCATGGAAAATTAAACCATGCAATTTGTTATGGATAAGCAGAACGTGATGTCCAAACAAACACTCCGAGGCAGGAGGCTCCCGATTGTCGAGACTAGATCTGGTCAGCAAGGTGACTGGTCCTTGGAGTCGGAGATCTACCTCCACTAGGTTTATTGACAACAATCTAATGTGTTCTGTCCCAGTGTGAAACAAATATAGTTCTGGATTAAACTAAAATCGAAAGAAGAAAAGAAAATGGAGGTGGTTAACATGAGACCGTGTCCTGTAGTTTCCACTCTACCCGTTTCATTTTCAGACTTTAGGAGAACAACAGAAACTGTGTATGTGTCACACTGTCATTGACTCACTGACGGTCTTTACCGTCACCAGTATGACTCGTATTTACATGTGAGGCTCTGCTGCACTGCTTACAAAACATTTCATATCAAATAATAAAGTCTTGTCAAATGTGGTGGATACAAATTAAACACTGAGTGTAAAGGAAAATCTCTTTCTGGCAATTTATAAACATTTAAAACCACAATATATTCAACATATACTAATATAGTATTTATAATACATAATGTCTGTGTTTACTTATGAGTTGCAGATTGCTGTTGTAATACATATTTTAACTTTTAAACAGGTGCCTTTATGCATTACATAGAAGGATCTGAAGGGTTTGTCTTACCAGGCTTTGTGAATGTGGTCATTTCGCAGGATCCTAACAGGCACCCGCGTCTCCCCCAGAAACACGTCCTGAGCCAGATTCTCATTGTTCCACAAGTCAACCCTGCAAACGTAGAGTGGATCGCGAGTAAAACTACTAATTAGACAAGATGGCAATACACCGCATCAAACATGTGCATCGTGTAAGACATTTCTTCTTCTTGTGCTTTCAGCACTAATGCATGACCACTGAGCTGTCATTACCGAATGATGCTTACCCGCTTGGTGCAGACGAAATAGCTAATATAGGCCCGTGCAATGAAACCACTGCAAATTAAAACCTCAAAACCATGCATGAGTGTTTACCTTTAAATCGCTCTAGTCTTACCCAGTGAGCTACGAGTCCACTGTCACGGAAGCCCCACATATCCCTAACCAGAAAGCAAGGCTCGCTATCAGTAGTCAGAACACACCAGGTCCAAATTCACTTGTTTGTCCTCAGGTTGTTAAGAAATCATTTTTCCTCAGTTAAGGCCATATAGGAGGAACAAGACAGGAAGAAAGAGTGCCAGGGCGAGAGAGAGAGAGAGAGAGAGAGAGAGAAGAAGAAACAAACATACTTTAACTCAAGTTTTTCGATGTCCTCTTCCTCCACTTGGAAATGAGACTTTTTAGAGTAGCTGCTGGACCGAGTGACCTGAAGATGAACATGCAAAGTCCTACTTTTTAAACACAGAGATCACTTTCTGCCCCAATCTAACAGATGTCAAAGTATTATTTCAAACTGCATGAGAAAGCTATGAACAGCTAAATGTATAGTTGCAAAGTTTACCTCAAAGAAGAAGGTCTCTTCAAAATGAGGGTTGCTGGTTTTCTTCTTTACCTTGGTTTTCTTTTGGTCAGACCTGGGGACATATTTCATAAGATTACATAAAAATATTTTCCTAGTCTAAAAAAACAAAAAAAAAAACATTACAGTTCTTTCCTGTTTTCCTTCTTTGTATCAGGACTAAACTCGATGTGCTCTGAAATCCATCTACAAAATGACATTTATTTAATGTAATTTAAAGGTTCTGGCTTTTATCAGCTTTCTGTAGATTTGATATTGCGTTCCATTTTAGTAAGTCTATGTTTCTAAGAGCAGAACATATTCAAAGGTCTGAGGCTTTCTGGAAAACCATTAAATACTAAAATGATCTGTGTCTATACTTTTAACATGCAAATAATATCAGAATATTGAAAAACACATGTGTGACATTGAGAATCACCTGGCAGGTCCAACAAGTGACACTGTAGCGTAAGGGTCACAGTTCTGCCCACTGATTAAAGGCAGTCCCTGGCACTCTATTATCCTAAGGAGGGCATAAAGAGCAATACAATTAAAACAATTACAGCACAGGGACACAACAAAGAACAAGAAACATACAGGAAGCAATGCTCAGAATCAGGAAGCTGAGACCCAATCAAATTAAAGTTCTCAGAGACTTATGATGATTAAGCCAGCTTTTGTGTTTATACATTGCCTTCAGGTGATAAACATGCACCGATACGAAAGGCTTAAAGACATAATGTGATGAGTAATGCAGGAGATATTTGCTGTACTTACTGTATATGTATTGTGTTTTATATTGTTATTAATGTGATTGAGGACTTAAATCAATATTGAACTAGAGAAACTTAACATATTGTCGTGAATATGGTTGCGTTTCCAAATGATTTTCTGTTTCATATTTGATTAGTTTCAGTGCTCAGGCTTGCTTAATTTGGCATCAGTTCTCGAGATCACTATTTAAAAAGGGGTTCTCTGCCAAGTCCTCCATTCTCAAATAAACATGGCGGTTGAGGAGGGAGAGAAGTCTTTATTAGATTGTCCACTATTTAAAACTGCACCAAGCACTCAGAGGCTTCATTTAGACGAGGTGCTTTGCCCGCATGCTTGGCTCATTCTGAGAAGGGAACATTCCTTTTTTTTTTTTTTTTTTTTAAAACTACAGGTGTTTCAGGGGACAACAAACAGAAAATGTAGGCACCCTAAACAGGATGTGGCTGCTAAGCACAAGTCATCAGAGATCAAGAATGAATTCAGCAGAACACTAAGTGAGGCCAGAGGGAGAAGCCGAGCAGAGCAAATGTCAGGATGTTTGCGAATCATCTTCCAGGGTGTCATGACAATATTCCCCATAGTCTCCTTGGCATCTCTCAACTCAACACCTTCTGAATCTGCTCTGACCCTGGCGACTCAAAGTGCAACCAAATGCATACAGACATCAATGCAACTCTATTAGATATGATCTTTTCAACACAGGCTACAAAAAATGGATTATCATTGTTTTTCCACGTATAGTGAGAGGACACTGGGTAGAAAGTTGAAGCAAACAATCTGAGTGACACAGTCAATGACGGCAGCAGAAAACCACAGTGGTTGCAGTGTAAGAGGCGCACGCTTCCTGCTCAGATGCCATCACTTCCTTCTCATTACCCTGCTCTTCAAGCATGAATGGGGGACTCAACACACCTAAACAGAATAGTGTGTGATAACAATACTCTACAGAAGGCACTCAGAGTTAAGACATGAAATGGAGCATAACTTAATACATACATGCTCCTCTTGATTTTAAAATGATTGCATGAATAAACTTAAACACAATTTGGCCTCAGCATTTTACTTTCTTTCTGACGCAATAATGTTACTCACCGAACTACTAAGTGTTGACCTACTGAGCCGTTCTCTGTGATCACTTCATTCAATCGCATCTCCAGGTGAACCTTCCCCTGTTAACACATGAACCAGGCACATTCAGTGAGAAAATCTTAGTCCAATTCTGAGTTAGTAATATGTGGGTTGTAAACAAGATAAAAGTGTGGGCTGCAGTATGTGCTGGTAAGAAAATGACCAGACTCAACTAAACCAGCAAACTATTTATTTTACAATAATGAAATAAATTTAAAAACATGTCACTGCATTTTATTAGAAATAAAAAAATAAATAAACCATGTTAAAATATGACATCTCTCAATCCACATTTAAAATTTTATTTTCTGGTCCAGCTCCACCTCATGTTTCATGCAGTTTTATGTTAATGGAGGTACCATGTGTGATAAGAGCCACAACAGCTGTGAATTTTGTCATTGCTCAAAAGGATCTTTACGGGGATCGGATGTGGTGAAGGCTGCCGGTCTCGGCTTAGGAAGTGTCAGAGAGAGAGACAGAGAGACACAGGGAGAGAGCTAAACAAAACGCCCACACACTTGCACTCTGTGCAATTCAGCACTTGGCAAGTACTTCTTTCTGATGCAAGATAGGCCTTCAAGCCAATAGAACGCTCACTATTTTGCAGCGCTCTCCAATCACCCAATGTAATAAAACACATTAACCCTACACAGAGCTATCCTGTCTTTTGGGAATATGATTAAAACATTCTTTTTACATTTTTTTGGACTAATCAAGAGGTGAATAGAGGAACATGAGGTATCTATTCCTACTTCTGAGGAGACACACAGCCTGTTTGACTAGAAACCAAGCCAGGGAGGCATTGCACAAACACAACACCTCCACCGCTCACTGATGTAACTTTGCAGTTGAAAGTGTCTACTTGTGATTGAATCAGTGTAGCAGCACCTACCCAGAATAGTCTGGCGTGGGCTAATGGCAGCTAGAGTCAACATGTTAGCTACAGCAGCACAGAAGTGGTAGTGTGCTGTAGTTTCACTCAACACAACTAGACCGGGAAATCTAGAAGAAATGTTGAAACAAACAACCCACATGTGCCCTATATGTTAAAGCTAAACACGCAACAACCCAAGAGATCATCAAAAAGATGCTGAAAGGACAGTTTCAATACATAATGCATAAATCAAAGGTTAAATACAGACTATACTGTATGTATAGTCTGAACTGTATGTATATCATAGTAGCACCTTTTCCTTCAAAATAATTCATTCACAAAAAACGCAACTGCAGCAAACCACTCATAAATTCAGAATGACCATGGGTTTTGACACAGTCACACACTGGTCGTATGAAAAAACCACTTCCTGGATTTAGGCTGTATGGAAATTCTAACTACCCATCGTATTTGCAGTTCCATACAACAAACCAGTCACATTTGCATGATACAAAAAAACATTGAAATGACTGGTTTGAATTTCACCTAGACTGGACTTCTGAATCATTATGAGAAATTAGATTTAGCTATTGAATAGATTTAACTAAAATCTTGCAGGAGGTATAAATCTTTTTACAACAGTAACAAAAACAACAGTAAGTATTTAAAACACTATAAGTTGCGGTGTTTTCCACGGACGTGGGCTTAAAGCCACCTGCTGTCATTTTCTTCAGTCTTTGCAGAGGTATCTTTACAAGAAACACTTATTAGAAAGAAATACGCCAACAGTGGAAACCATTACATGTTAGACCCATGACTATCGTGACAATCCAAAAGTGGAGTCTCCCTCATTGTAATACAACTGCAAGAAAATTAAATGCAAAGATGTGTTGGGGAGCAGCAGCATCGATGAACAAAGCTGAGCCTGTTTAATGTTTTCAAGCTCTAAAACATAGAATTGGACAGAGACTATTAAGCCTTACTTTGACATGGAAATGGCCTTATCTATGCAAATTTTAGTAGAAATGCAAGTGAGTTTCCTGCTTGTTATGTAGGGGGTGCTGCATGCACGCATTCCCTGAGTTGAAAGGTCCTGTGTCCCCGTCAGCAACTCTAAAGTAAGCTTTAATGCATGTGGAATTAAAATTCCTACATGCTCTGTTTACTAATTACAAAACAGGCGGGAAAATGTGCAATGCTGTCAGAAGAGAGAACAAATTCTTTTGAATTAACAAGAACAGACTTATTGCTAATTTTCCTAAATTACCTGGACATCCGAGTTAGGATGCACCGGCTGTAGGTTGAACCAATGCTCCTTCCCGCTGTATTTACACAGGTCATCCTTGCGGATAGACACCTTACCTGAGATAAAGCAAAGATACAGACATTAACCTGAAAGCCATTCATTCACATGAGAAAATAAATGTGTTCAAGTGACTAAATGAAACTTACCAACAGGTAGATCCCTTTGAAAGACGCTTTTAGCAATAACACAGATGGATAAACATAGAAATGGACGTGGGATCTCGAAGTAGAAGTCTTCTCCATAGAAAGGGCTGTAGATAAAAATCACAGGGTTAATATAGCAAACCAGGATGTAGCTTCCGGTGTAAATAGCAGAGCGTGCAAGAGCGTAAGAGATGTGTGTAGGAGGTGGTGTAATACATGATAAAATGTGACCAGATAAGTGGCTATATCCTGATTGTTTTATGAGGCCTGAAACCAAGGCTCACACAGAATCATTAGGTTGCTTGACTGCCAATGGTGTGCAACACCAACAGTGTCTCATTCAAGTGTTCAATGTGACATAGTGTAAAACCTAAATCTTTCTGACAATTTTTTTTTTTTAATCCAAAACCATTTAAAACCAAAAGCAATTTAGTTTATCATCTATCGAAAGCATCCAGTACAAGGAGCATATAACTCCTCCTGAAAAAGCAAAACTGTAATACGGCACATGTTACATGCTAAAATGCCAGATGGGACAAAAATATTAAATATTAAAATAAGCATCAAGTACAATTTAAGACTGAATTGTTGTAAATTTTATCTAATTATTATTTATTTACAATTGGTCACAGTTTATAGAAACCAATATTAATTTTGTTTTCAACTGTTTCAGAATCGCTTGAGTGATGTTGTCTGAATAGAAGACAGTGCACAGACAGGTGTTAAATCCTTTAAGTATTGTGGCTTAATGGAGCTGCATTGTAGCGTCTACTTGACCGATACAGTGAAATGCTGGCATGACTGAAACAGAGCCATCATGCAGCACGCTATTGGCTAGACGATGGTGTACCGATGATACTTATAGATATAAGATACAAGGCTGTATTTATAGTGTCCAGACAATATAACAAATCCATAGTAAATATGGTGTAATACTCTTGCCTACATGAAATTATCATATCTAAGCACAAACAGGATTTTTCAGTTTACAAGGAAATGAACTGTTGAGCAGACGGTGGACAACACAGGGTGCCCCTATGACTCATTAGGGCTCAGAGGATCTTGCACGTTACTGTAAATCTGTTAACAAGCCTCTGCAAAACCTTCATACACAGTCATGATATTCTGCTGAAAACCATTGTGCTCAGATCTAACTGACCCAAATGGAAGGAAGGGACCTTTCACTTAGAACAAATATCCATCCACTATATAACAATATGGTGCTGGACTGTGTGGGTCTGAAGTCAGTGCGAGCATGTTACATATGTCCAAAACAAGGATTAACTAACAGAAAAATACAGCATCACAAAAATCATATAAAATGACTCTGCAAGCAATTATCAAACAGCCTGACACATGCACATCTGCTCTTGCACCACTCTCACTATTACAACTTACAGATGTACTCCCACAGCTGACAGCCACCTACAAGAACATCACATTTTAAGAACGATCATGAAAGTCCGAATACTACTTAATGTGTTTCAATCAACAGGACGACAATTTGGTGTGCATGTGGGAGGCCCTGACTTATTTAAATTCTCATGTTTGGCAACAACCAAACACTGCATTCCAGCATAAGAACCTTATCCATCTGTTAAACATGGTGCTGGCAGCAGTCTCGCGATTTTGGCACGCTTTGCTGCCACTGGATCAGGACAGCTTGCCATCATGGATGGAGCTATGAATTCTAAGTTGCACCACCAAATTCTAGAGGAAAATGTCAAGACATCCATGTGTGTTAGAAACTGGGTCGTGCAGTGGGACAGTGACCCCAAATATACAATTCCTTTAGTAAAGATGGCTTAAAGAAAGGTTGCAGAATGGCAAAGTCAAATCTCTCCGTTGGAACCAAATCCTATTGGACTGAAATCCCTGTAGGTTAAATGTATGGCTGTGAAATGAGGTCAAACGAGTCTCGTTCATCATTAGGGCTTAGAAGGCCGACTCTGGACAGGTTCCTAAACCAATGCATGGCCAACACAAAGAACAAATTTACACAAGGAAAAAAAATGCATTTCCAATCCACGGTCAGCAACGTGCAGGTACTGGGAAACTGAGGATCCGGAAGAAATCCATGCAGAACCGGTGAGATCATGCGAGTCCAATCATAAAACAGCATGAGCTATGGTACTGTATAACCCAGCCTAGCAACAACATGTTGAGATCTCTGTTCAGCATAGGACCCACTTCCCTGTAGGAGCTGGCAGAAACACTGTGAACCCAAGCATCTGTGCCTTTCAGTCCTGCCAACAGAACTACCTCACGATCAAGACAGCGAGCTAGACAGCTTGATCTGACATAGCCGACTGTCAGTTAAGCACTACCTCTATGCCTGCACTGCCTGCAGATGGACCACCTGTTCAGACCTCAACAGTTCTTACTGCATTAAGTGTTTATATAATGTTATGGTAGCCTTTTAATTATTTTACCATCTTAGACCAGTTAAAATAGATGCATGTTGGGTATGTAGTCAATTCTAGCTTTCATAAATACCAGGTCCTAAAGTTTAATCACTGCACTCACGCTTCCTCTGATTCATGGATGTTGGATGGTGAAACATGTTGCCTGACACCTCTGTACTGGGCTTGGTCAACACATCTAGCATACGCCCACACATCCTCAACAGCACATGAAATTATGCACTTGTAACCTCCCTATTCTGTGCACACTCACTATACCACCTTCCTTTGTGTTGCCATCCAAGCTTGTAAATAATGTGAGAATGCCAGGTAGAACCACTTGACCACAGCTGTTGGAACATGTCTGCTTTATCGCAGGGATTAGCGGCAATTAGAGCTTTTATACAGCCTGTAAACCATTAGAAACAGGAGTCCGTAAAACAGGAGTTAGTCAAACGCCATCAAATAAACAGTGGACAAATCGGAATGATTATTAAGACGTGCTCAACACAGGCTAAAGGTAGTCGAGAGTGACACAGAGAAAAACAGGGGACAGCGTGGGAGGACACACTTCCTCTGAGGCTGTAAAATCCTTTTGAACAGCATCGAAATCAGAAGAGAAAAAAAAAAAGAGCTGTTGTGAAATACCTCGAGAAGGCCGACCCATGTTTACAGTGGATGTGCAATGACATAGAAACCTAAAGGTTCTCTGAATGCCCGTCACCCACACCTTTCTGTGAACCGCTTGTGAAAACGTATCTACAGGTAAAAGAGCTCATTTCTGTCAGAATGACTTCACGTTTCCCTGTTGAAGTAGTGCTGCACGTCCACATTAACAGCTCTGAGCTGTGTATTGACAGTTTAAGGTTTAATCGCATGGCTGCGTTTGAAACTAGATATTCACCCCATGCTACGCCTATTTCCACACGGTATGCGAGGCTTATATCATGACTTAAAAACTGAGTAACAGCAGCCATTCATGTCCTAAAATGCTCCAGGCCATTCATGCCTTTCATTAGTTTAAAATTTGAATACTGACTATTTGAATGATTCGCATGGAGAAAAGGCATTCAGGTTCAGTTCAAGTTATACTCTACTACAAGAACTATACTATATAAAAGTAAAAACAACAGTAATAATAAATCATATGGACGTATTGTTACTCAAAGAGGGTTTTATCTTGTTTTCATGTTCCTTTAATAACAAAATAAAAGTTAAATTTACAGGAAGAAAATCTAGAGGCGTTTGTTCTTTTCTACCACAACGTAACGGCAATAACAGAACTTCTATGACTGAAAATAAAACATATATAAAATCACAAAAATGAGTGACATTCACACTGAAGTTGTGCAGCAGTTAAAGAAAAGGCAACACATGGTCACATGTGAAGATGAAAGCCGTAGTTAAAGGAGGAAATGCCACAAATAATAGACTGAACCCGAATCCGTTGCCCATATATAAACAGAAGGATGTTTAGACTTGTTGTATAACCAACATTACTTGCTATACGTGAGGTGTGCAATGACCATGAAAGATAAAACCCCAGGCTCTAAAATGTTCTGTACACAACTCCAGAACAAACGTGTTGATCCCGTGAAGCGCAACGACTGCACTGACAACTTTCATATTACACGGTCACACAGCACCAGTACGTCAGTGTACATGTTACATTAATACTATAGATAATCTCACATTTCAACAGCCTCTACGAACTCTCCTGGCTGTGCAACTCTGTCAGTTTATCTATAACATGTCAACAATTAAACACCATGGTCAAACACGCTAATTTGTGCATGTGCACAACATAATGTAAAAATTGACAAACATCCTAACCTGAATAAAGCTTCTAATCTAATTTAAAAAAAAAATTTTTTTGCACATATTTTGATGTTTAGTCCAGTAGCATACAAACAATGCTACCATAATATTTAATGTAGATGCTAACATTACTGGACAAAATTAACTTTTAACAATACAGTAACAACAGAAAAACAGGAACTTTAAACAGGAGACAAGAAAATAAGAAGACGAGATTAGGAAATGTAATCATGATGAAAATGTGGAACACACATTAAAGCTTCATGGACAGCCTACTTACCTGACACATTTGTCAAACACTTTGGTGCGGAACACCTCCTCCTGATCTAGACTGACGGTGCAAAAGGTGCAAAGATCCCTTTGTCGATTTGGACCTGAGACAGGTCCCAGGTTCTTCGCTTCACCTGCAAAACGAGAGGTTGAAATTATTGTATTTTATTGAACAACAAAATAAAATCATGATTGTTGTAACAATGTTAAATCCCCTATAAACAAGTGGACTCGACAGATTTCTATTGTGCATTTAATAAGTTGCAAAAAATGCCAGAAAGCTTAGCTAGTTAATGTCAAAAGACACGGTTTACTTTTTGACTGAATCAAACATTAAAACAGTGAGGGTTCATTTTACTGCCGCCGCCGCACTATAACCTCTTTTGACATTGTGCACTTTGCATGTTTTTATATTCAACATCACTGCGTTCATGCCGGGACACTGCCTCATGCCAATCGACGGGGCAAGCTGCAGAGCGGATGTCGCTCATGCAGAATTCAGGCTCATATGTGGTTAAAAACATGAAACACTGACTTCCTCAGCATAACCAATGGGGATGGCACAGCGCTGATTCACAAATGACAAACACCTTTGTAACACACATCACTTGCACCCACTTCTATTACACTGCAGGCAGGCCCAAATTACATGTCCTGAGGTTTTGTGCAACACATGCAGAAAAAAATGCACCGAACCCAAGCCGCGCGAGTTGAACTTGAATCTTCAGAACACATGAAGAGAAGTCACTCACACCGAGGATGTATAAAAACCTTTACAGTGTGTAACCTTTACAAAGGTTAGGAAAGTGTGTAAATCAGACCTCTAAATACTGTAAGCCGGGCTGAGAACACAATCTTTTCATTAGACTGTTAATAAAAGGTGCATTGATAGGTTCAGCCACGTAAGCTTAGACATGGATGAGCTGCTGTCCAGCGATATGCACATGGTAAACGCTGGCCGAGCGAGTATTGCCTCTGACAGAAGCATGTCACCGGGTCAAAGCCACAACCTAAAGGTCAGGGAATAACGCTCAACAACACCGTGAGACTGCCTTTTTTCGGATTTAGATTTCGAGTATCAATCAAGAAGCACGCACATAAAACATACACTGGACATTTAAGTGCTGCTATGACAAGACGGGTTCGCAGAGCGTTACCTCTACTGATGCAGGCTAAAGGAAAAAAGACAAAGTGTGAACAAGGAAGAAGTTTCGTAAGACTGCAAAGTGAGTTACATGCTATCATAGTTCCTCTATTTTGTTCTGCTTACCATTTTCTCATTAATTCATAGTAGTGAAACTGACTGTTGTCTTCCTCCTGTGTGCTTATGCTCCAGCTTTATAGACTAGTTACTTTTTTTTTACCCCTTACAGTAAACACATACAGTTAAGCCTTGCAGCACGATGGACACCAGCTTTAAAAACAAAATGTCTCCCAAGCATGAATTCCACCAATATTTAGTCAAATGAACACCCTATTTAAATAGTATGCAGTGCAAATTATTATATTTTTAATCATTACATTATGGTAAGACAGGATTATGTAAAAGATAGCACTCGTGGCAACTTAATGGAAAAACATAGGTAGGCTAGAGCTGCACAGGGTGTAGACTTATGGATGACATAAGTATAAATCAAGCCCAGCCAGATTTGACATATATGTAAAACTCTATAGAGGAGTAGGAGTGCATTGTGAGAATCAGCCTCTTGTGGTAATTAAATAAATAAGTGGTAGTAATTGCTGAATCACTGTAGCCAAGTACTCAGACATGTCTTAAATCGTTTGGAATAAAAGGAAAATGCAAATACAAATTGGAACAGGTGAACAGCCTGTTGGGAGGCGAACAGGTGGACGAGGCCCTGTCTGCGAACGAAGACACTGGTTGTGAGGGATCTGACTTTAACGCCAGTGTTTCCGATTTAACCACATTATTACACGCATGGTTACTGTAATAACGACAGTGCTGATACAAGCGAGACATCCGACTCATTGCTCGGGACGTTTAATCGTATTGTAGAGGCGGATGACGGCACGTGAAGCCTACATCGCTTCTGGATCAAGATGCTAAAGTGCACGAGGAACTAAATCTGCCCCGGTGATCGGCGTGCGTCGGTCATCGCTCAACAAACAGCAGGGATCGTCACTGGGTTTTGACTGTGTGTCACCGGGTGGACGCTGCTTTCGAACGGCGCGTTACCGGGGGTGGGTGGGAGTTTGCCGCCCCGAGATGCTAATTCCAATGCCCCGCAGTGAGCATCACACCGCTGAGATGAGCGCTGACGTGCAGCATTCGCCGGGTTACCTGGCTGTCACACGTCTGCAGCGCGAGCCTACCGTTCCAGCTGAATGGGTTAGTGACGATCAACGGCGGCTGCTGGTGGCTAACCTACTTTGCCGCCGCCCGCCGCCGTTAACTTGGCTCCCGGGACACGCGCAGGTCCGCGGCAAAAAACAAAACAAACCAAAAAACGCCAGCATTTTTAAGCCTCCGCCCTCCCCGGCTCCCGCGAGTCGCCCCGCCGCGCGCGAGCCGCTCCGCCGACGAGCCCGAGGGGCGCCTCGGTGAATGAAACCATTCACAACAAGCTAGCCGCCGCCGCTAGCATGCTAGGCTAAGTTGACGTTCGCCAGCAGCTACCAGCGGACGGACCAGATCAACGGGCTGCCCGTGCCTGCGCTTCACGCTACCGGGAGCACGCCGCGCCCCTCCGGCCCCTCTCGCCCGGGGTCCACCGACCCGTCTCCCCCCGGGAGAGATGCAAAAAGGGCAGCCCCGCCAGCCAAACTTACATATTTTACCCCGAAGGCTCTGTAAAATCCGAATCCTCGCGTCGTCCTCTTCCGCCATGGTCAGAGCTGACTGTATCGCTGCTCCGGTGCCTTCAGCGCTGGGTTTTCATATCCGTTTATGAATGCACGCAGAGCGGAGGAAATCCAGCCCCACTGCCGCGTCACGTCAGGTCCCGTACCGCGGGTGCCTGAAAACGGTTTTCCTCCCGGGGTGCCTTAAAACGCCTGGATGACTATCAAGCTTCCTCAAAAGTCTCCCGTCTGGAGGACGGTAGGGATTTTAAATGAGGACCGGTGTTGTCCTTTATGCAACGCGCACCGAGCGGTGGAGCCGCGGCTGAGCTCACTTGGCTAATCCCGTATATATTTAGTGCTTTAGATTAACCCTGTATTCATTCTGACGAGTGTCTGAATATTGATTTCACTAAAACTAGTTTCTGAAGTTCACTTGAAGTTTTTCACTTCTAAAGGAATCCTAGGATTTAGGCGGTTATATACTCAATCACCGTGTTTTTATTTATTATTATTATTATTATTATTATTATTATTATTATTATTATTATTATTATTATTATTATTATTATTATTATTAAATAGCAATGGCACTACACTAATCCTGTCAATTTAATGACTCGTGGTATTTATGTTCACTGTATGGTTCATACTTTTTACAGAGTATTCCACAACATTTGTGATTTATAATTGTCTGTATAATTTAAAAGAACATTTATTTGCCCTAATGTATTTATATTCCGTTTCAGTGTCTTATTTTGGCTGGTTCGCAGTAAAGGTACTGGTACTACCCGGTCCATCTCCTCTGGGCCCACAGTCAGGTATGCATTGTAAATATTAATGACAATTCATTTTTATTATATGCATATTAATGAGTGATCCACTTATCTCCTTGATTTGCCACACACACTTTGGTCGTAACACTCATTAATGTCAAGTTTACGTTGGATTTGTGTTTTATTTTTTTTAAAGGCGTGAAGTTGTGAGTGAACCTACGGTGTTGCTTTTGGTATTGTTTGAGACACAGAGAGTCAGTGATTCTGATCAGTAAATACGTAAACATAATCTATTCTAGGTTAAAGAAAGTCAGTCAGATTAGATTATCAACAACATTTATTTGAGTTTTACATGGTTTTATACATATTAAACACACAAAAGTAGTAACTTTAATATCAATGACTTGTGTTTTGTTAATTAGAAATAAGCCTTTTATCAATGGTGCTTAGAATTGAAATTTAATTATGAAAGTACTTAGAGAACATATTATCATCGTCTAACTATAAAGTGCAACTTACTGGATTCAGAAATATGACGTGGTAAAATTCTAATTTTATTTGGAAATGTCTAAAAAAGAGATGGAACCACATTGGGCAGATTTTCCATTTTTCAACACATCCCACTCCTGTAACTGCGCAGGAATCATTACCAACATTTGTTTCTTTCTTGAGGTTCCATTCATGTCAGTGAGTCTGCCTTATATGCATAGACAATGGATAAAGTACAGTATGTGTCAAAAGGTGCTATATTATCCAAAAAATATCTTCTACAAATGTGAAAAGTCGCTCATTGAGTTTCGGATGGAAGAAATTGCTAATTTTTGCTAAAGTTCCATCGTGCTGTCCTTTCACAGCAATATTTAATGTTGAACCCTCGGAACATTTTAATGAACTTAGTTGCAAAGATGACGTTACACCTTTCTAACCAAAGCGATGGCCTGAAGTCACATCATTCGCTCTCTCTCGCTCCTGTTGGTGTTGAGGCCTGTAGACGCCTTTAAAAGAAAGGCTCCTCTTTGCAGGCCCATTTCTCGGGTTTGTGTAGAGCTATGTGGCTGCCTTTTGTCTCTGAATCGATTCTCAGCAACAGTTTACAGGACTTATCGCGATCACTGTGACTGTTTGCTCTCGGCTCCGTCAAGGCGTCCTTGTTGTTAACACAGTCTTTGTCCACGGCTTGCTTTTTTGGGATGAGATGCATAGAATGATGTGCACTGATTTTTTTTTTGGCCTTTTTATATTTCATCTTCGAGGGCGTCATTGAAAACAGGGGCTCATTGCAGGGAGACAAAGGGCTTTTAATGTTAGAATATGACAAGTCCTGGTACGTCGCTAAAGACATGTAGTCAGTTATATGCTCAACCTTAGGTTTAATTTCATCAATGGAAAAAAGTCCTGCTTCTTTCTTTTCACTTTTTATGTCTGCGCCCCCTTGACTGTCGCTGTCTTCTTTTTTAACTGCGTCTTGTTGATTGTCTTCATCCTGGTATTTAGAGCATGGTGTGAAGTTGTCATAACTAAAAGCCTCTTCTTTTGTCTCCTGGTGCTTTTTCTCGTGGCTTCGCTTCGTGGCAAGGTAGAGGAAGCGCTGGGGACAGAAGGCGCAGCGGTACTTTTTCTCCACGCTGGGGCTGCGGGCCGTGTTGTCAAAGCAGGACCCGTTTTCCATGCAGCTGTTGCAGATGTAATCGCCACCGGCGGGCGCCTCGCCCGGGGGACCCTGTTTGCCACAGGTCCTGCAGAAGCACGGGTGGGAGCCGATAACGTGAGCTCTCAGACCGGTCTCTGTAATGAAGGAGCTGTCACAGATGTCACAGTTGTAGGTCGTCCTCGGGCTGCAGTTCCTGCCGAGGTTACATTTCACCTCCGCGCCGCCACCGGAGACGCTCTTGTCCGTCAGCCAGCCACTTCTGTCAAGGTGGGCCTCGCTGGCAGCGCCTCTGTCCGCGGCGGTTTCAGGATAACGGCCGAGCAAAGATTTTTGGCGCTTGAATCGGAGCTTCTTTCTCTTCTTTTTTGCCTTGTACGAATAGTAGGGACGCCAAAGCTTATCAGCCGCGTCCCCGTCATTGGCGTCGTCGTAGGTTTCTGCCTCTGCGGCACCGACTTCTGGTCTGAGGCGGAGCCTGGGGCTCTCTGAGGTTTCTCTTGATGGAGAGCACTGACCCTCCTCCTCTCGCCGCTCTCTGATTCTCCTCTTCTTCCTGGGGAAGAGTTTAGATCCCTTAATTCGCCGGCGTATAATGGCTTCATTGCCTATTTTGACTGTTATCTGACAGAGGGGCATGGCGTCACCGTCCACAGAGGAACCCGGGAAGGCTGGTTTGGCAATATACGTTTCTGTCTTTGCCCCTAGTGTTCTTTCACGCACCATATTATCTGTGCTCGAAGAAGCTTGAAGTATCTCCTTTGTCATCTCCTCAACTCTTTTTGCAGAGCTCGACAGCTCGCCCAACTTTTTAAAAGTCTTTAATGAGTTTAAAAACGGCACGTTATGACTGAGGTGCCCTGAGTTAATTATCAGTGGGGGGTCATCTTTGTAGCCCCAGGCGGTGGACTCTGTGTTGGGTTGCAGAGAGAAGGGGTTGTTGTATGTGGTGAGCGGCTCAGCCTCGTTTCTGGCGCCTCTGGGAATCTCTAACTCGCTGTCCGGGCTTTGGTTGAGGTCTTGATCGCTGGGCTTGTTGAAGCTGATGCGAGGCATGACGGGCGCCACCACCTTCGTCGTTGCCATGAAAGTTAGAGGGAATGAAACGGTATCAGGGTTACTGTTCAGACCGCCGTCTTCCAGCGGAGGCATGACTGAGTGGCTGTCTAAGGGGCCCTGGTCTCCCCTTTCACTCTCTGCATACGTCTGACTGTAAGTCTTGTATTGTCTCTTTCTAAACTTCATAGGCAGAAGCCTGTATAGCTTGATCGGGTAAACACTGGCCTTCAGCCCACCGTTGGCAGACTTCTTCTTCACAGCTAGATTGGGATCAATGCCGTGAAAGGACTTCTGATGGTTCTTCAAGATATAGTATGTCATGAATGTCTCCAGGCAGAAAATGCACTGATAGCGGCGCTCACCTGTGTGCCAGATTTCATGTTTAGTGCGGTACTCTGCCAAGGCAAAGACTTTATTACAGTAATGACATGGGTAGGCCCTCTGCCAAGAGTGCACATTCTCATGCCTCTTCAGACTGGATAGGGTGACATACACGCGTTTGCACACACTGCAATTGTATCTTCTTTGATTGCCACCTGGTCTCGAGGCCTTCCCGTCCTGTAGGGGCTGTTGGTGGCCCACGTGAAGGCGGGTCGGGGTGTAGGGGGTGGAGGGAGCGGCCGAGGACCGCTGAGTCTCCGCGGTCTCCGCGCTTGACATTGGATCTGAATGGAGGTCTGCCTCTTCGGTTGGCGCGACGGCATCGTCTAGTTTGGACGGGCCTCTCGCAGCTTTGGGACACATTTGCTCGTGGTTCCGCAGCCGTTTGAGATGGATGAACTTCCTGTGGCAGAACTTGCAGAACAAATGACTGACAAAGCGCTTTTTGTGCACCTCTGAGTGGATGGTGAGGAGAGCTTGGTTCGTGAAGATCTCTGGACAGTGCTCGCACCCGTAAATTGAAATGCTGTCCTCTGGGTGAGGAGAGAGTGTCGGCGGGCCCAGTTCCATTTGAATGTTGTCAGTGGACATGGGTGGCTCTGGGTCTACACTTTTCTCTGCCTCTAAAAACAGTGGAGGAGGCGTCATGACTGCACCAGGTGCCTCGCTGCCACCATCGGCGAATGTGGGGGTCACTATGGTAGATTTATCTGTCTGTGGTTCACCTGGTGCTGGAAGTATAGCTTTATTCATAATGCCTCGCAGCCTGTGGCGTTTTTTTAAAGGGCCTGAGTTCCTGTAAATGAGTTGCTTTGGCTGTAATATTGCTGGCTTACAGACCTTCTTGTCCCACTGACTGGCGTCCTTTCCATCGTTAGATTTGCTTACTGCGTATGAGTGTTCTGAGAGGGCGTGGGTGGTCTCATTGTTTCCACTGGGGCCAGACAAGGCCGGGCAGCTTGATGGGAGCTGCCCCACATCTGGCGACTGCCTCTCCGGATTAGTTTGAACTAAGGGCGTGAAAGGATTGTTCCCAGGGCACACTTCAGTGATAGAGAAGGCATTGGTGATGCGTGGCCCTCTAGCGCCGTCCGTGTCCTCATGCCTGGGAACCTCTATCTTCGTCTTTTCAGATACTAGGGCTGCGTCAGAGTTTACAGATTTAACACCTTTGTCCTGTCTCCCTGGTTCTCTAAGCTTTTCTAAAAAAGGAATTCCGAGTCTTTTCCCAGCTGCCACTAGCTCCCTTGTGTCCTCTGCATTAGGCGAAGTCACCTTTGAGCAGTAAATGAGGTTGAGGATACTGTCGAAGACCTCAGACTTTAGGTCCATCAGCTCTAAGACCTGGTCAGAGTTCCATGTCTCAGGAGGTGTCAGAGCATTCCTGAAGTACCCACTGCAGGCCGCCAGGATGTTCTTGTGGGCCCGGAACTTAACGTCCTCTACGACAATGGTGACATCGCAGAAGAGGCCTTGTGAGCGCTGTTCATTAAGCCTGATCAGCACGGCTTGAGGGTGAGAACTATCCATCAGGTTCTGAGTGCATGGGGACACCACAGTCATCTAAAAATGAACAGAATGAACAATCAAGTGTCAAAACAGCCTGTAAACATTTGAACATGTCGATAAATATGTATTGACCCTTACAAGAGCGGAGCAGTTCAGATAATGAGGGAAGTGATAAATATTGTTGTTCTTTTTATGTTTAGACACTAGATGGCAGCAATTTCCTGACAGGTTTCAGCAGTTTCGTTGACAGTTCTGGCCTTTCAAGCCATCATTCAGATTTTAATTCAGTATTAAAAAGTGACCAAATATTAATCTGCTGTGCAATGTAGATATTCAGTAAGTTCAAGATTGTGCCCTACTGACATTATTTTTCTATTTTCATAGAAGGGAATTCAAGTTTCAGTGCCATAAAAACAAAAAATAAATTGTATTTAAAGCCTCAGATATTGGATTGTTGAAGTAAAAACAGTGTGTTTGATTGTTCAGTTGGTAAAAACTGTAAACCTTTAATCGGTGCTAAGATGTGGATCGCGCCTTTGAGCAAACATTGGACCTTTGCACCAGTAACGATCCGTGTAAGAGCATCTCTTGCATGAAACTAGAAATACTGTGTGCGTCAAAGCCGCAGCCACTGACGTAGACATGAAGATAAAGATTTTTTTAATGGTAATGGGTGCAGCTCTTAGTTATGTCCAGGATCTAAACTATTCTTTTTTAGTAGTTTCATGCAGCATGTCTTTACTAATATCTGACCAATCTGATGAGAGGACCCAGAGAAGTGTTGGGTTACACTGCTAAAATATGTTGCTCATCATTATTACTAAGAGTTTAGACAGTAACACATTCAGTGCACTCAGTCTGGTTGTACAGTCCCGTAGAAAATAACTGTAAATGGCTAAGTTAATAGGAAAATGACAAGCAGACAGTCACACTGATGAGTCATACGCTCCACTCTTCAGTCGTCTGTCAGTTCGAGGCTCCTTTCACTTGTGTCAAATAGAGTTCTGAGCTCTAAGTTCAAGGAACAGTTAATTCATTCCTTACAAGGGAAGTGGCAGCCAAATATAATGGCATAGTTTAATGTAGTAGTCCAGGAATCACTGGTAGGAAAAGTAGAACGATTAGCTTTCCAGAGTAACTAAATTGCTAATAATAATAATAATAATAATAATAATAATAATAATAATAATAATAATAGACAAACACACGCACACACACATGCACGCACGCACGCACGCACACACACACACACACACACACACACACACACACACACACACACACACACACACACACACACACACACACACACACACACACACACACAGTTTATATATACAGGCACAATAGATTTCCAGTCTCCAGATGGAGAACTTTTTTAATGTCTAAGTTTGATTTAGGCATGTAAACTGATCAGACTATTAGAGGAAGTTAAAGTTCTTTCCTTCTCTCTTTGAAAAAAGGATGTATCACCCTCTGTGCCGTTCTAACTGTAGCCTGGTCTAGTCATATTAGCATCCGTGTGGTTTGAGTCATTTACCATGTCTCATGTAGCACACTGGCTGACCTGCTCTCAAGTAATGAATCATCACACCTGCATTAGTATTTCAAACGTAGGTTTCATTAAAAAGCTCTTTATGTTTAGTAATAAAAACTATAGAGCGACTGCGGAATTTAGTACGGGACGCATCGCCGTCATTGCTGCTGCAGCTGCATTTCCGCTATTTTTAGCATCTCTCGCTTGTAAATGTTTAATTTGACCCGCTAATGCAGTGGAAAACAATAAATTAACAGTCCAAACTGACCTGTGTGAAAGCCATGCTTGTATATATGAAGCAAGGCAGTGGTTCAAAGAAATAATATACCTCCATGTTTTAGTCATCTTAGTCTTTGTTCTTTTGCGCCATAAACAAATGTTTAAATTTCACGGTAAATCACGGTAGTTTGTGCTTACTTCAAAGAGGACGCCACTTTATTGATCAATAGCAGTGCTTTTTAGTTAATTCTCTATTTTGTGCATGGGCAACAAATGCAATATGGCCGTCAGCCTGTGAAGCCTCTCAGACGGCTGCAAACACAACCAGCCTCCTGCCTTCCTTCTCAGACAGGCCTCCGTTGTCATGGCAACATGCTATGGCGCAGCACTTATTGGGATTCAGCTGGATGGCAAGTGACTACTGTATTAGCTGTCCGGGTATTTGGTTCCCCTCTCTGCCGCTAACATCCTGCCCTCTCTGAGAATTTGCGCCACGCAAGAGTCTACGAAGCGATCGATGTTCGGCTTCGTCGCGCTCACATATACTTTGTGCATGTGTAGTGGTTTGTGTGTCTTTGTCTGCAGCAGAAATGAAACCCAAAGGACTTACTCGTCTGATAACGGCGAGTCATATGCCAGCGCTTTCGCACAAATGTCTCGCTTTAGGCTCCTCGCAGCAACAGTTTCATCCTTTTTATCTTTCTTGCTATTTTACTTTCATTTTTCATAATTCTTTGCTTGTTGTTGTGGCTTGTTCTCACCATATGCTGAGCGGAAATTCAGAATTTGTCATCAGTGCTTACGATTTTGCCACACCCAAACCTTACTTTATCTTCAAAGGCCTTGTGATTTTGTTTTATGTCTTTAACCTGTAAACTAAAAAAGCCCACATACCAAACCACAAACCAAGAAATGACAACATACGAGACAAACAGTCATGTCAAAAGGAGCGAAATGTCAATGCAACGGCTACTTCACACACCTCAGCAAAGTGTACTTCCGGATAAAATAGGTTAGAAAATGACGGAAATCATGCAAAACGTACCTTAGTAAATCAGAGAAAGTGATGCAGCGCAAACAGGAAACAGTATCATGCCGTATCCCCTTTCTACAGCCCTCAGTGAACCCATCTATACATAAAACTGTTTCGTGAAAGCGGTGCGAAAGTATTTTTTTCTGTGATGATCGCCGAACAGTGGTGTTGTCAGAAGCAGAGCTTTTTCTGACGTCTTTCTTCCTCCCTCCCTCTCTGTGTGCAGATGACTCCAGCTCCAACGTCCTTTGCCTCTATCCATGCAGCCCGGGTCCTGGACTAGATGTGCCCTGCCCTTCTCCGACTGTCCCCTCTTCCGTCCTGCTACAGCAATGGAAACAGCTGAGTTCACAGCGCGCGCAGCTCAACCAACGTCTCGGTCTGCCTGTGCGCTATCTGGCCAACTAAAGCGTTCACACTGCAGCCACTGAGCAGGAAACGGCAACTTTTATTAAGCATGGCAGAGGGCTGCGCGGGGAGCGGAGGGAGATGCTGGGTGCTACATCACACACCATCACACACCATCACACACCAGCTCAGCGCACGGCGCCACGGCAGCGACGCCGCTCGGCTGCAGCGTCTACCGACAGAGAACGCGGGGCATCTCCCCAGCAGCCACAGCACGACGCGGCTCAGCGATGGCCGAACGGAAAAAGAAGCACCTCTTGCAAGAATGTGTAGTCATCAGAATAATCAGTGTGCACCTTGAATGCATAATGCTCCATCTGCTTCATGCCTGTGCAGCAGTACAGTATATTACACCAACCTGCCTTTGTCCGTGCTTACGCGGTCACTGTGGTTAGGTAATGTAGAACATGAGAGAAGATGGCATCGGCTGCTGCCCCACTGACTAGCGTGGAAGTCGGCAGACAGATGTTCATCGATGTTTACACGCGCTGTTGCAGTGAGCAGCCGAACTGAGGAAGGAGAGTCGTGCTCTCAGCAGGGACTCTGGGTATATACCTATATAGAGGCTGCTGATTGATGCAACGGCAGCAGATGCGTCAGCACTGCAGACAAGGGGGAGGGGAGGAAGCTGAACCCAGCGTGGTACTGTGAGCCGCTCACTAGCTGCTGAGGACAGAGGTGGTGCTTTTATTTACATGGAGTCCGGACTGTGCATGTCCTGTGTGCGCGCTGGCCAGCTGGCGTCAGAGCGACTCCGCTTAATGCAATGTCGACTTCAGAAGCGACCGTAGCTGCTGCCGTAATATCATGCATGCAGCCACTTATTACCAGAATAGAACGGTGATGATGCCCTGAAACTATCTGCACACGATTAGCTTTGTAGTTTGTAGTTTAAGCACTGTACTGATACACCTTCACACACTACATTTAGAAACAAAATGAAAGCATCTGTCTAATCCTCTGTCTGTTGCACTGCATGTATTGTGGTATTACATCATCAGTTATAGCTTAAATTAGTCCTGTATTATCAGGAAGTTACAGTAATTGTTTCAAGTAGTTTAATTATAAAGTACATACAGTTTAAGGGACCATGGCTGTAAATGATGTCATTCATGTCATTCATGTTTTTAGACAATAAAAACAGGTTTGTTTTTTTATTGGTTGCTAGCATTTTTTGGCAATAAAGTGTTCTCGTGCAATGTCACGATTGGACCAGGATGCCAATAGCTGTGTTAAAGGAGAGCAAGGCATCTAGTTGCTGTCCTCTGGTGCAGGGTGTTATGTGACACACTCACTGGTCATTTGTTATGTAGACCTGTATGGGCTAAGTCAGTCCTATACAGCAATTCCGCCATTTAACAAGGCTGGAGTTTTTTAGTTTTTAATTTGCAGTGGTAAAAAGTCAAAGGCAATAATTTAGCATCAAAACGAATGCCACATCATCAAAGACCTCCTAATATAAAACAATGCAGCCCCACCTGATCTCCGTTCTAAACATTAGCGCTTTTCTGACAGCTTTTCCTTGAGTAGTAATTATAACCTTGTAAATGTATATTATGTATATGTATTGGACTGAATTAGTTCCGGTGTACCTAATAAAGTGGCCATGTACATATTGTTTATGAGAAAACAAAATTTTAACCACATTTAATTAGAGTACAGTATACCATGCAGTTAGTACAGTCTTCACTTTTTCCCAGGTTATATTGTACTAAATGCTAGGCTAATATAACTACTGGATGCTTTTTAGCTCCAACATGGAACCACTTCATTGCTTAGTCAACCCTTATTATTTTACCATAACTGGCAAAATTTGCCTTTCAGTTTACCTGATGCGTGTCGTTATTTGTACTGTAGATAAATTTAAAGCCGAACCAAAAAAAACCCAAGTGCTTTTACATTACTGCTATTATCTAGTGGATGTTACGGCGCGGACGTCTTCAGAACCACAGCCCAGCGTCTACAGGCCGCTGTGGAAGCTCAGCTGTGGCTTGGAGGGACGCTGACAGGCCAGCAGGCACAAACTGCAGTACCAGGACGAGCAGGCCTCATCCCCACTCTCAGAGCACGCACACTCTTAGCACACAATGACACTCATCCCTTGCTGCACTCATACTTTGAGTCGCCTACCAAAATGTCTCTGTGCGGAAGGTCTTGCCGGGCCTGTCTCTGCCGCTGTGGATGTCTCTCTGGTGTTTGTTCAGCAGCAGGAAAGCGGAGTAAACACCCCGGCTCCCGTTCTCCCTCCGGCCCAGATTAGGCCTCGCTACCTTCCTTCTCCACTTCTGCCTGTTATTGGTCCTGGCTGGGTTTCCTCACTCCTCCAGTGTTTGCTTGCCTTGTGGAGGCTGCTGTCACTGCTGCGTCACTCCTGCTGCATCACTGACCCACAAAGAGGAGCTGGGAAGGAGGGGTGGTGTTGGACGTGTAGAGGCAGGAGATCATCAGAAAACAACCGACACTGCTTTACACTGCTCCAGCCAACAAATGGATGAGACTTCCGCTCTGTCCCGGTTTGGGGCCTAGTTACATCTGTGGTATTCAGGAAGACGTCTGGGAAACAGATCCTTTATTGTTACGTAATGAATATTTTTCCTGGTAGACCAGACTCAGCTGAGAGGGCGGTATCCTGTGCTCCGACGCTAATAATAGGCCATAGGGTTGTCATGTAGAATCACTCCATCTCCCAGAGAGCATTTGGGCAGAAGAATATGTAATGTTGAAGGCAGTCTCATGGTTTATGGAGACACTCAAATCACACGGTTCTCTCATTCCTTAAAACAGGAAAATGCTCTGTTTTTGTTCCTGCTTGGCAAAGTCAGTAGGAACATTCATTTAGTATGTAGCTGTCTATTGCACAACATATTGGCCCATTGGAAAGAAGAGAAACAGCTCATACCTTGCTTACGCCAGTGCAGCCTGTTTCAGACGCGGTAGCGCTGCTATTGCAGATGCCCTTACAGATGTAGTTCTACAAGGTCCCAATCAAAAGTAAGTCTCTAGGCCTGGATATGGCAACCAGAATTACAGCACTTGTTTTGCACACGTCACCCCGGGGTTTATTTACTTGATCCTCCTTCTCTCATCATCTGACTCTAGTGTTTGTTGCCATGGTGCTCCCCCTGCTGGCTGCACGAGTGAACGCATACAGTAATAGGGATCATGAGCAATCCTTGGCAGTCTGTGGTTAGACACAGCCCTGACTGCTGAGGGCCTTCAGGAGACGATGGCCTTCTTTAGTAGTGACAACATAGTGGGCTCCCAGAACTGCTAAACAACCACTGACATTTTTAATGTTTCAAAAATGGTGATCACTCATTAATAGCTGTTTGTTATTTCAACATACAGTAAATGCGCAACCATGGTCAGTCTGTCTGTCCAAGTCTGTCTTCCTTCATTCACTCTGGGTAACAGATATTTTGTATTGACTAGGGGATGCGTGGAGGATATTTATTGTCTGAACTCATGTGCTTTTTCCGCGTGATTTGTTTGCTTGTGGACAAAGCTTGTGTGGATTTACTGGCAAATTAAAATTTAAGGACCAGTTGGAATGCAGCTCATGACGGCACATTCAGTCCAGCAGGTTTTATCAGCTCCTCCTTTTACAAATAAATTCAACACAAATTAATCTTAAAACAAATCAATTATGGAAACATATAGAGGCCCATTTTTCTTACTGGGCTTGTTAAATTTTATCGTAGCCCATTTAAGGCAGTAATGGTCTAATAAAATGTGGCACAGCAGTTCTTTTTGTGACGCCATATCACCTTTACGACTGGAGGTCACCACCAGTTTGAAATAAAGACGCGCCACAAGGAGCAACAGTGTAATTTGAACCCTGGCGCAAAAAGGTCCTCTTTAACAAACATAAACAGGATGTATATGCTGAAATGCACCTTGATGATGTCTTTATGGCTAAAAATACAAATTTTCTTTTGTTTTAAGCCTTTATACTGCATCAGATGTTTTAATCAATATTGTTTATTCACAGTTTACAGGTTGTAATGTAAACTCAGTGAAGCAAACGTTTTTTTGTGCATTGCAGGTACTGGAATCAGACTAATACTAATTAGTCAGATTTGGGGTTAATGTAACAATTTATCTCACTTTATTTCACTGTATTTATTGTAACAGATTCTACCCCGAGAAGACGCCATTTTGGACGCAGGACTGTAACCATGACAACTGAAAAGCAACTATTTCTCAAAGGCAAAGGAAGACGTTTTACGCATGTTATACCGACGTGAGATGTTGAAATTAAGACAACACAGGATGTCACTTTACACTTTCAGTAACACTATTTAATAAAGGAGGGTTACGATTTATTCCTTATATTTTCGACACTGCATGTTTACGTGTGACTTACATTTGGAATTAATTTAGTGATTATTTTTCTGTGGTTAATTATTTAAAAATCATGGTGTTTAAAAATTTGTTGAATATTTCCGCATCTGGTGCTAGCAGTGAGCGACGTCTTTGACACGAAACAATGCCCGAAGCCAACACTAGCAGTAACTAGACCGTGAGCGGATGAATCCCGCGGATGTACATTACAGTTGTAGGCCCCTCAGCTGATGTGAAACTCAGGGTTGAGAGAGAGAAGAGAGAGAGAAAAGAGAGAGAGAGAAAAGAGGAGCTGGTGCACTGTCTGTTACAACTACAACACTGGAACAAATAGGTAACAACATTATACAAAAGGTAGAAATTTTCAGTGACATCTCAGCCAACGGTGTCTTGGGGCTTCGACATATATTAAAATCGAAATCCATCGGAGAAATTGTGATATAGTGTTGCTAAAATATCTCGAAACCCGTTCCTGCTTTCCTGTTTTTTGTGTCTAAAGGTATCATAGGCCATACCATTTAGCTAGCTAGCGTTAACGCGCTAGCAGCTAGAGAGACTATTTGTATATTTAAAGGAGATTTCACAAAACCCTAAAAAGTGAATTTGTGAGTTATGTCTACGTTGGTGTGTGTAAAAGAAATCACATTGCCATACCGTCGAGCTGACAAAGCGCTAGCCACTGACAACAGGGCTTGCTAATATTAATTAGCTTGCATGCCAAGGTTAGCTGTAATAGCTATAAGGCTGTTGTTTGATTTGACAACGCTAAACGTCAGCCCCGTTACAGACCCGCAGTAGCTAACGTTAATTTCGGCATTGATAAGGTCAGTACTGTTTGTTATCGATCGCGCAGCTGGAATAACTTGGGGTAGCCATTAACACTAGCTTGTTTGGCTAACAGACAAGTGTTTATTTAGTGATCCTACTATTTGCGAGAAGAAACAGTCGCAATTTACTTGGCTAAGCTAACCTTAGCTTGCTAATAATTAGCCTCCGTACTTTGTAATTCTGATCAATATGTTTGACGGTTGCCGCTCTTTATTCTCACGTTGACAATTGTCTCAATATAGGAAGTTAGTGCTTTAGTGACACGTTGCTTGTTAGTGGTCAGTTTGTTTTTGTCTGGCTAACATTAGCTTGCACGCTAGCCAGGGCAGTAGTGAAAGGCAGGCACTGGCCTGTAGTCGGCTTAAAAAACATTGGTGATCCTCCTAGCTAGCTAACAGTTAGCTGTACTTGTGTAACGTACTCAACATTCGCGATGACAGTTGTTCAGAGAGAGGAGGATATTGGATCTGTCTGATCTGTCTGATTATTTGACAGTAGGCTGACAGTTGTGCTTTTGATTTTATCATTCCACCAAACAGTATAGAAGGTGAGCTAACTTGCGTGCGAGACATATTTTTTTCCTATAAACTTGATCGTCTGCCAGACACAGACCAGTGTGTCATGGCAGTGAGAATACCAAGTTAGCTTACGTTGGTTTACTGGTAGCCTGCTAGCTATATTACATTAAACCGCTTTCGAAAGACGATTCCAGCCGAAGCTGCCATATTTGATGTCTAGCTAATCTCAGACGTAATCGTAGTTTGTCAATCAAGTGGTCTGTCTTGGCCATCCAGTAAACATTTTACAGTTTTTTGTTAGAGACAATGTAGCTGTTTAAATTTGGCTGTGCGTTTAGCGTTAGTTAGGGAGCTATATTGGTTGACACACCGGTACGCCAACTACGCATTTCCATGTAAGCACTGCTACGTTAGCCAACGTAAGTTTAACTAACGAATCCCTCGTATGTAATTACAACCCTTTAAATATTTTCTTGTTAGCATATTTAGGATCATGTGGTTGGAAGCTTTGCCTTTAGGACGTCTGAGTTTTCGTGTGGCTATGAATGGATCTAAACTACTGCCAAAATGTATGGGACTAGCTAGGATATCTGTGGCTAAACATGCTAACGATAGTCGGTGATTTTAGAGAACTACGTCAGTAATACAGTCCTCTGTAAACCATTGGTATAAAATTGCACATCGTCTTACTAGTTTGATAGTATAGCAGCATAAACTTTGTATTGATGAATGTTTCAAGCAGGCCGCAATTTGATAACTGATAACATTCATCAGTGTGGTGCCCTAGTGATCAGAATGGACGAATAAACAAAGAGGATGCACTGTCAGTACAGGCCTAAAATGGCTCTGTGAGTTTGCCAACTATGGCGTATTTTTATGATCAGTGATAGCATGATATAAATCCTGAGCAGGTTAATTAATATTCGTTCTTTTTAGGCTACAAAGGTAGGTACGTTGTGATTCAGCTTTCATCATCTGTGTCAATTGACAAATCAAACCTTCCTAGTGTCTATGCAAAACATGTCAGACGTCAGTTGCTATCTGTACATTCATGTAGTTTACATAAAAATGTCTTATGTTTAAAAACTACAACTTAATAATGACTCTGTTGGACAAGCATGTTATTGAATGCTACTACATTTCAATATTAGCTATATGTCCAAAGTTGTTAAATGTTTGATTGCCAGAAAGATAAATATTTTCCTGTGGGCTCTAAATTGTTGGCCTAGAACATAATTATTCATGGTAGTCCTTTAGTCATTTTAATCAGTAATATGCAGTGATATTATGATAGTTATTACATAAACACATTTTTATTCTAACTGTGCAAGTCATACTTTATATTAGGATTAAAATTGTTATCGCAAAACTTTGTTATGGCTTTGCAGTATAGATGTCTATTTGTAATATGGCACCATAATGTGTAATTGATAAAATTAATGTTTGAACTTAGTTTAGTTCTTGGTAGCACTAATTTTGGTATGATAAATATTGTGTAGATAATGATGTAAATAGAGATTTTTAAAAAATTATAAAAAAAATATTTGTCATGTAACGGTAGTTTATCTAAAGTTTATAAAAGCATTTAAATTCACAATTAATGTTTTAGAATGAAATCGAATCAGAAATCATTTGCCAGTGGGCTTTTGTACATAGTCATTTTGGCAGTAGGTTTTTGTCCTTAGGTTCTAGCTTGGCTTGTAGTCTTGAGAAAAGTAATAAGATCATTATGCGTCTGATCATGACAAATGTGGTAGTGGTGAGCCTCATGGTGCATGTGATGTCACAGTCAGCCCATTCATTTGGACTATAACCAAGTGGTTGTGTGCAAGCACAGATGAAAGGCTCGCCATTACTAATTGTTGGTGTCCTTATATTTTCTCTTGTTGATTGCAGTGAATGGTAGTGTCTAGAAAGGGTATGTCCCTTCAGGAGAGAGGTGCCAATGTCCAACCGGCCTAATTCCAATCCAGGGGGGTCACTGCGCCGTTCACAGAGGAACACTGCCGCGGCCCAGCCACAAGACCACACAGTCGCGGGAAGGTAGGTCTATCTGCAAACTGACTGTCTATTTAGTTTTCAATCTAAAGAGGCTGGCATCATAGTTTTTAGGCAATTGGGTTTATTCAAGGGGTAATTTTGTGTAGATAATATGATTTGTTAACTTAATTAGGAATAGTTTAATTTAAGACTTGTGTTGTGTTCTTACATCAGCCAAATTGTTATTTAGTGAGAAGATACAGGTGCATTTAGGTGGGAAAATTTGGGGACTGCACAGATTTCTATTATGTGGCATGAATACAAAAACCCACACTCTCACTTGCTCTTTAATTTCCAACCTTACAGGTTGCAGTCAGAGCAGGTAAAACATAAAGCAAATTCCCCACCTGAAAGTAGAAGACCTAATTCTAAGGCGTCCAAAGCCACAGCCAGCGCAGCCACTGGCCAGTCCAGAGGGCACAGCTCAAGAAGGTACCCCTTCTCTCTACTTGGCGCTTACCGCAATTTCCGGACTATAGAGCGCACCTGAATTTAAGCTGCACCCATTCAATTTTACCGCACCTGTCTATAAGCAGCAAATGTGTACACCTTGTAACTAAAGTTATTTAAGCAGAAAGATGATACACAGAAAAAGGTTTGTAACTTTTAATTAAATACGGTAAATGTTTTTTCCCCTGAACAGTGCCTGCAAATGGCTGGTTTAAAAAAAAAAAAAAAAAAAAAAGTACAGCAGCGTACCACAAAAGTAACTGACCACTATCTACTGTTGTCTTCTGTGAATTAAAACCACTAAAGTCGTCGTCTTCAGGGTCAGAATTAAACGGCCTCACATTTACTTCATCATACACTTTCTCAGTCTTTCTTTAGCTGTTTCGTTGACTTTTTCCCTCGTAGTGGTGGGAGCTGCTGCCAGAGTTTTCTGTGTCCTGATTGACAGACCTTTTCAACTCAACTTCTTTTAAGGTGTCGATTTTTTTTTTCTTTTTTTTGGGGCTTTTTTTGAGAGCAGCAATTTCTGCGTGGTTTACTCGTAGGAAAGACTGAGGCGTCTTTACAATCTTTTTTGGAGAACTATAATCCGTTCTGTTGGCTCTGTCCAATCCAAAGCAGTCAGCAAGTCAATTACATATGGGTGCATCTTTTAAAAAAAAGCAAACAGCTGTACCATAAAATCGATAGCAAAAGCACATTGAAGATTCTCAATGCCGCAACATAATGACTAAGAGCGCATACAACATGCAAGGTTCAACAGCTTTCAGTCTGATCTGCACGGTGTAAACATCTTGGCCGTTAATGGTGGTTAGAATCTTGTAAGTCGGTAAAAATCCACAAATTAGCTGCACCTTTGTTTAAGATGCAGAGTTCAAAGCGCGTGGAAAAGGTTGCGGCTTGTAGTCCGGAAATTACGGTTATGTGTATGGATGTAGAGTTTGTACTTTGTATAACTAATAAAGTTATTCACCTTGTATGGTTGGGTGTGATGTGGCATTTTCATTTTGATACAGTTTTGGAAATTCCCTAATGTTGTGCTTTATTGTCCCTCTCACTTCTTAGCAATCTTACTTTGTCGGTGGCTTCATTTGTCTTGCAAGACGACCCAGAGACTGCAGGGACATCGGAACAAGAGCGATCAGGCCACCAATCAAAGAGTGAAGGCACCCGAGGGCTAAAGCGAAGTGAAGCTCCTGACCAAATTAGTACCTTTGGACCGACCCCTCCCAAGAAGCCCAAATCACTCCCTCCATCCCGAGACAATACCTCAGAGACAAAGAAAGGTCCAGCTAAATCCAAGAAGAGGTCATTTGCATCAGAACCTCCTGCATCAACAGGTCGAGGGCAGGGTAAGAAGAGTGGGGCCACCGGGGCCTCACCAATCCAGAAACGCAAGAAAGCAGACTCTTTCCCCGGTCTAAGTAGTACCGCTGGGTCGCTCCCCAATCGTACTGAGGGCAGAACTGCAAAACCCACCAAGCTGGCGTCTAAATCGGCCGCCTCAGCCAAAGCTGGGTGTAGCAACGTGACAGACTCCTCCTCCTCTGCCTCCACCTCTTCGTCTTCTTCTACCACAGGCACCAACAGCGCCACCACGCAGGGTGCACGAGTCAAACAAGGAAAGGATCAAACCAAGGCACGTCGCTCTCGCTCTGCTTCGAGTCCCTCCCCACGTCGTAGTACCCGTGAAAAGGAGCAGGCTAAATCCGCCAGCTCTTCAAAGTTTGAGTGGCCACGCTTCAACCCCAAAGTCAACCTAACAAAACCCAAACTGTCCTTGCCCGGGTCCTCCAAAACTGAGACCTCCAAACCTGGGCCATCAGGAATACAAGCTAAGATAGCAAGTGAGTTATTTCCAATATTCTCATGCACTCTTATATAGGAATATATGTGATGCAGTGTTGAAAAACCTGTGATTCAGGTGGTGGTTCAACATCAGGTAGATTGTACATGGTCTTCCTAACCTTAACCGTGCTGCAGGACAAATACAGCATAGACATCAACCATAGACAGAATTGTCCTAAATTGAGTGTACACAATCAGTTTGCAGGCTCTTAAAAAAAATCCAAAAGTTATGTCAATTTCAGCAACTCGTGATGTGATAATGTAGCAGTATGTCAACTCATAGACTATATGCAACTAAGCATGGGTGGGTCCTGGCTGGCATACTTGGTTTGCAATTAGTTGAGTGTGGTTTGACTGAACTGGTGAACTGGCTCACATTTTAAATGTGGTAGGCTGTGTTGTTACAAGAGAATTGCTAAAAACATAAATGCTGCATTCACAAGCAATTCACAATTCACAGGTGTGGTGAAACCTGATGAAAGTATAACTGAAAATGTATATGCTTTCATCACAGCAGTAGACTGTCTTCACGTGGTCATGAGGGGTTGAAAAGGCATAATGATCCTAATTTCTATGCATTCTGTTGTTTTGGGATAGCTAGTAGGTCGACTGTTGGGTATGAATTACAGTAAGTTTTAATTGTTTTGGTAATCTGTGTGAATCAAATCCATTTTTGGTTAAGCATGGTTTAGAAACCTTGATTATTGCAGTATATCGTTCAGGTTGTAGTTCTAAAGCCATAACATTGAACCCTTTTTGACACATGCACTCTTGACTAGGACTTTCGCATCGTTTGCTTACATATGCAGCTCTTAAACAGCAAAAGTCACTTAACTTGTTAGGTCTCCGCACATCAGCATTATTAACACTCACTCAGTTGTTGTGGTGTAATACGCCAAGTACAGTTCCACATACCAACTCACCTTAACTCCCCCTAACTCCCTGGATCATGTCTGTGGGAGACATGTCAGGGATTTCCATTCACACATGCAGCCCACCTGTTTGATATACTGAAATGATTCCTGTGCATGCGTAAAAAGGAGCTCAAGTTGGCTTTATCTAAAAAACATATTGTATCAGTATCAAATCAACATATAGATAATCAATCTAAGTATTCCAAGTATATTAAAAATTTCTGACCTGAACTAAACATTTTATAGCTAACTGTTACCACATAGCAGCTTTAATGTTACCATCTTTTTAGTGACGAGTTGAGGTGAGATACTTGTCTCTGGAGGGAGCAGGGGAAAATTATAGGACACCAGGCCGGATATAGAACTAATACAGTAGACGTTTGGTGTGTGTGTGTGGTGAAGTGAGTATAAGGCTGTTCAGGTCAGTGTTGGGTCAGGCTGTTCTGGGTGGGTGAAACTGAGGTGGGCATTGTGCCATGCGCCCTGGGCCCAAATAGAGAGACCCCTCCTAAGCCGGTGTTGGCTTGTTGGCCTGCATGAGTTGTGTATGCCCACAACAGGGTTGTGTTTGAGGGCAGGGAAGGTCTCAAGCTGCTTCTATCAAAATGGAAAGAAGTTTATCTCTTGAAATGTCTTCCTTGAAGTATCTTCCTCCTGTAATAACTAGTGTTTTTTTTTTTCAGCGATAATGGTGAGTAAGCATGTACAATACTATAGCTTTTATTCTAGTGGGTACAGTATGTATGGCTTTTCATTGTGCAATACCACTTTGATCAAAAGAGATTAGCAATGTTACTGCAACCTTGTAATTAATATCCATGATTTACATAAGTTCTGCTTCATTTGGAATCTTTAGCGAAAGTTTGGAACTAATGTGTATGTGAAGCATTATTTTTTGACCTGTTATGATTAAATATTAAGTAGGGCAACCAAGTAACATGCTTTAATAGTTTTTTGTCTTGTATCTATTCGTTTGGTCTCATTTTTTTAAAGATTATTTTTGTACTAGTGAATTGTGAGTCATAAATCCAGCACGAAGGTTGTCCTGTCATAGGGCCATGGTTGGGTTACTATTAATACCCATCTGGTCAGTGGTACTAGAGTCAGGGCTCTAAAAAAGCTGTACCAGAGCCTTAAAGCAAGCATAAAGCAACATGCATCAATCCCTGTTAAAAATGTGAAACTTTTTCATAGCAATATGTTTTAATACTAAACAGTGGTAATATCAACTCCCACATGAATTCATGTGCTTTTGCAAAAAGATAGAAGTGTGAATGTTTTCTCATCTTAGGTTTGAGGAAATCCACTAAGAAGCGCAGCGAGTCTCCTCCAGCAGAGCTCCCCAGCTTTCGGCGGAGCACACGTCAGAAGACCACGGGCTCCTGTGCCAGCACTAGGTACACAGTGACACATTTGAGCAGACTGTATGCTACTATGCCTCAATGGTACTGAATTTGTTGCATCTGTGTGTTTTCTGCTACTGCAAGTCCAGTGCACTTTAGTAAAATGTATTGTTTATGCAATAGCTCAAAATTAGTATAAAAAAACTTATTAACATCCATAGTTCTTACTATTCCTGCTCTCCTCTGTGATGCGAGGTGTAGTTATTTGGCAATTGTTAATTTAAAATGACTAACAGTGCCAAACTGTAACAGTGAATCAACATATGTAGTGCCATAATATGTGTGACCAAATGTAGCTCTATCCTTTTCATATATAGCACAGCAAGCTTCATTTGACTGTGAATTCTCTGTCACTCATTGCCACCCTCTTAACTATGGTGACAGTCGGCGGGGCTCAGGCCTGGGCAAGCGCGGGGCAGCCGACGCTCGCCGACAGGAGAAAATGGCCGACTCCGACAACAACCAGGATGGGGCCAACTCATCAGCTGCTCGCACTGATGAGGCATCACAGGGAGCTTCAGGTACCTGTCATTTCTTTTAGATCACCTGGTTTTGCTGTGATATTTTTATTTATTTATTCTTTCAAATATGTACAAGTAGTTGAAATACCAACACACTTGCTTCCAATCTACCTAGTACATGCTTGAACTGAGTAGAAAGTTAAACTTATCTAGTCCTACCCCATTTCTATTATTTGACTGCAGAATTACATTAATCCAACAACTGTTTATCACAATGTCACTTTCAGCTTCAAGCTCCGTTGCTGGAGCAGTGGGCATGACCACCTCTGGAGAAAGTGAGTCTGATGACTCAGAAATGGGAAGGCTCCAAGGTAGGACCTTTCTTATCTTTACCACATATTGGCAATACTGAACTGTGTACAAATGGTAGTTTTTCTTTTATAGACTTTTAGCTACTATGAAGACTATTAAAGTCATTATCAGGTTCTCAGGCCTTTTGCTTAGTGAATATTTCTGTTTTTCTCCCTTTAGCCCTTCTGGAGGCCAGAGGACTCCCTCCACATCTTTTCGGGCCCCTTGGACCTCGCATGTCACAGCTGTTTCACAGGACCATAGGCAGTGGAGCCAGTGAGTCCAACCGCCTTACGCTTGTATTATTGTAGGCCACATCTTTTCAGGCTGCACAAAGCATTGAAAATTCTGCACCCCTGTTTAAAGGCTCCAAGGCTCAGCAGCTACTGCAGGGCCTGCAGGCCACAGGAGACGAGTCTCAGCAGCTTCAAGCCGCTATCGAGATGTGCCAGCTCCTGGTGATGGGCAACGAGGAAACGCTTGGCGGATTCCCTGTTAAAAGTGTGGTGCCCGCATTGGTGAGTTATTGTCTATGAGAAGTACTTCTAACAGTTACAGTTGCCTATAAAACAAAATGACTGATAGTGAAAATAAAATATTCTATCTTCTGATTTGAAACTCCTGCTCCTTCACAGATTGCACTGCTACAAATGGAACATAATTTTGATATTGTGAGTATAATGACCATCAGTTCCCTAAATATTTTTTTTGGTTTATACATCCTCATTATCAGCTTATGTATTTATTGTTATCCGTGTGTGCACAGATGAATCATGCCTCTCGTGCACTCACATATATGATGGAGGCCCTCCCTCGGTCTTCTGCTGTGGTGGTCGATGCTATTCCTGTCTTCCTGGAGAAGGTAAGTTACTACAATCTAGCTCCTTGTTAATTTCCAATGGTGTTCTTTTGATATGTCCGTTCATTGTCTTATAATCTTGTCCACAGCTTCAGGTGATCCAGTTTATTGACGTAGCAGAGCAGGCCCTAACTGCCTTGGAGATGTTGTCAAGGCGACACAGTAAAGCCATTTTGCAGGCTGTAAGTGTGGCGCCATGTTGGGTGTCCTTTTTTATTTTGATCAGAACCTTTACACCACAATAAACATCTAATTTTCTCTTACAGGGTGGACTCGCTGACTGCCTTCTCTACCTAGAATTTTTTAGCATAAATGCGCAGAGAAATGCTTTAGCCATTGCAGCCAACTGCTGCCAGAGCATTACTCCAGATGAATTCCACTTTGTGGCTGATTCTCTGCCTCTGTTGACTCAGCGACTCACACACCAGGTATGTTTTTTTTTCTTGCTTGTCAAAAATAAAATTGATTGTAAACATAAATAAAAGTTACTTTACATAAAAAAAGTGTGTGTACAAGTGATCAGAAACCTTCTGTCCTCTTTTGTCGGGTGCAATCAGCCTTATCGCAGGCAGAGCATTGTCAGTTTAAATGTAGATTTATGAGCCATCTGTACTTGTTTTTTCCAGATTGCTTCCTACAAATTCAGTGAGTGAGAGTGAAATTGTGCTACTGATGACACACCGTAGAGCATCTAATTAACATGTTCTACAGTCAAAATATATACTATATATTCTCTCTAAGCTGTTTTGTGAAGAACACTGAGAAATAAACATAAGTACTTCAGTACGACATTATTTTACCTTAAACTATTGTTCACATTCTAACTGTATTACCATTACCTGACTACATGTGTTTTGGCAGTAGACTTAAGGTTTAGTTTGGGCCACGGGGTGGTTTTCTATGAACTAGCTAAACAGATTAGAGTGGAATGGAGAGTCTGTTTAGTCTCAAGAAATGAGAAGCTCTTCCTACAAATCACTGATGGCTATTTGTACAACTTTCTTTCAGGATAAGAAATCAGTTGAAAGCACTTGTCTCTGCTTTGCCAGACTGGTGGATAACTTTCAACATGAAGAGGTTTGTTACTTTTGTTCTTTTTTTTTTGTTTAACCATTCCTTGTTTTTTGTGGTTTTGTGTTTTTCTTTTTGCCACTTCTTGTCATCTATTTGCCTTCCAGCTCTCCAGCTAATGTGAATGTACGTGTCTGTGTTTAAATAAACAGAACCTTCTGCAGGAGGTAGCATCACGGGACCTGTTGACCAATATTCAGCAGCTGTTGGTAGTGACCCCTCCTGTGCTCAGCTCGGGGATGTTCATCATGGTTGTGCGCATGTTTTCTCTTATGTGCTCTAACTGCCCCTGCCTGGCAGTGCAGCTTATGAAGCAGAGTGAGTGACCCTCACACACGAATGTGCCACACTTTTCACTTCCACTAACTCACTTTTTACTTGCCTTTCATTTTAGTGGGTTGTTTAAGCTGCCTGTTTATTGTGTACATAGCTAACAAATGCAAGTTTTATGCACTTGCAATTATCAACTTCTGAACTCTGACTATTGTAGAACTGTAGAAATTTTGTCTATATCCTAAAAGCTATATTACTTTCATTCATGGCAGGTGAGAGGTGGAATATGCACCACGGAGCACCTATAACAGAAATGTTACTTTATTTTACAGACATAGCAGAAACTCTGCGTTTCCTCTTGTGTGGTGTGTCAAATGGCAGCTGCCAGGAGCAGATTGAGCTGGTTCCCCGGAGCCCCCAAGAGCTCTATGAACTGACCTCTCTTATATGGTAACATCACTTTGCCTGACTTTATGTTAACTGTTGGATGGCTGAGGATTCCACTCAGCAATATAGCAAAAATATCACTTAGGTTGACGCTAACCTTGCAAGAAAAACTTTACTGAATATAGAATTTCTTTATCTTTTTCCTACACATTTATGATAAGGAGTTAATTCTATCTTAATCCATGTCTGACACATTTACTCTTGCTTCTCTTAGACCTTAAGTGACCTTAATATCCATATGTAAAATGTCATTGTCGCATTTGAGTTTTTTTTTGGTTTCCCTTGTTAAATAGGTAATTTTCTCAACTAATTTTTGCTTACAGTGA
Organism: Betta splendens; assembly: GCF_900634795.4. NCBI lineage: Eukaryota > Metazoa > Chordata > Actinopteri > Anabantiformes > Osphronemidae > Betta > Betta splendens. The sequence goes on from NC_040893.2 coordinate 11,375,371, forward strand.
GCTGATGCCCTGTTTGCCAAGAGAAGGCATCTTTGCAGTGGATGTAATGCTGAAGAAGGGCAGTGCCCAGACGACAGAGGGAGCCATCTGGCAGTGGAGGGACGACCGAGGACTGTGGCATCCTTACAACCGCATCGACAGCCGCATCATTGAGGTACTAACACGCTTCTCTCAGTAGATTTACACAATCAATTGATTTGGGGCGTATCGGAATGTTATTTCTAATATTTGTTGTATTTGGCTTTTGTTTTTGACCCACAGACAGCTCACCAGAATGGGGAGGATGAGATCAGCTTGTCAACCCTGGGCCGAGTGTACACAATTGACTTCAACTCTATGCAGCAGATCAATGAAGACACAGGAACCGCACGCGGTATCCAGAGGAAACCTAATCCTCTTGCCAACCCTAATACAGGTAATACAATACAGATAACAAATTCTAGAGTACTTTGTGAAGGTGTTTGGTTTATTGTATTCTACACTGCTCCTCTGCAGAGGATGACAGGCTCCTTAAACTCAAAGTTCCTGAGAGGATTCAGTTACACAGCAAGAACATACAAGTTCATAGTTTTTAAATCAAGTAAATACTATTGGAATATGTCACAGTCACTCTGTGGTTGGGGGTAAAAGAGTCTGACTTGTTCATTGCCTGTGTGCAGGGAGTCACCAGGAGGTTCGTCGAGAAGATGCACGAGCCCAGTTGATGAAGGAGGACCCTGAGCTGGCCAAGTGCTTTATCAAAACTCTGTTTGGGGTTTTGTATGAGGTGTACAGCTCTTCAGCTGGCCCTGCCGTCAGACACAAGTGCCTTAGAGCCATCCTCAGGATCATCTACTTTGCGGACGCAGAGCTACTGAAGGATGTGCTGAGGAACCATGCTGTGTCCAGGTAACCATGCCCTGGATGTAGGTTATAAACTGTTGTAGAGCCTGATTGCAGTGGGGATGAAGGAATTCCTGTAGTGAGGGGACTTGTCCACAGCAGCTTCTTTTCGGGTGCCTGATGTTTGTGTGGGATGATCAGTGTATTCCAGGATGGGCTCTGTGTTTTTGTGTGTGCATTTTTCTAGGTTGAGGATCCATTTTAGATGCTCACACACTTGAGTAGCACAGCGCTTAAGCAGCCTAAGGCATACACCATCTGGGCCAGCTACTTTCCCCCAGCATAGACTTTGTAAATGCAGCCTCACCTCTGTTACTGTGACAGATGGTGAGGCATGTCCAGGTAAGGGAGGGGGCATAGCTGTAGTCATGGAGAAGCAAGTGTAGGAAAAGGAACTGGAGTAGACGAAGTAGACCTTAAGGAAGGATTAGGGTATGTGACTGCTTTTGTAGCGGTGTCAAACCTGTTGAAGGACATTTGAGTTCATTGGCATTAGCTCTGTCCACATCTAACCTCTTCATCTGAACTCCAGATTTGTTAAGATTACCTCTAGAGTGTAGAGTGTTCTTCCCACAGCACTCTGCATAAATTATTAAGCGAACTATTAGATGTTTCAGGTTCTGGACAATAAATTTACTTTGACCTGTTTCTATGTTTCTTTCTACAGTCACATTGCCTCCATGCTATCCAGCCAGGACCTGAAGATTGTAGTGGGCTCTCTGCAGATGGCCGAGATCCTTATGCAGAAGCTGCCCGATGTCTTTAGTGTCTATTTCAGGAGAGAAGGTAACACTTTTTAAAATTTTATTAACAGTCCTCAGTTTCTAGTGTGTTGTCTAACTTGTATTTATGCCATAGTCTTTTTTTCACATAAGAAATTTGTAAATCATTGAATCTTCTTTTTTCTCTTCTTCTTCTCTTTTAGGTGTAATGCATCAGGTGAAGAACCTAGCGGAGTCCGAGAGTTTTCTAGTAACTAGTCCTCCTAAGGCTTGCCCTAGTGGTACTGCCAGTTTGTGCACTATCAGCACAGCATCTACCACATCTGCTAATAATGCAACTCCTGACCTGGGCTCACCCAGCTTCCAGCACAGCATGGACGACTCACTGGACCTCAGCCCACAGGGGTGAGTCTGTGGTTTGGCTGTTTACAGGGCCATTGCTTGTTTATGTATTACAAATTATGCTATAAATTCAGCTTTTTGTGTGTGTTCTTGCCTGCTGTAATTGTTTCCTCCCATCACAGGCGGTTAAGTGATGTTCTAAAGAGAAAACGACTACCTAAAAGAGGGCCCAGACGACCCAAATACTCTCCACCAAGAGATGACGATAAAGTAGACAATCAGGGTAGGTCAAACTGCTAGTGTCACTCTGTCGTTGAGTGTGTGGTCATGAGTTGGACCTCAGCGTTTATCTTCTCAGTAAACATTTTATGCTTATTAATACTTGTGCTATGTGTTTGTTACAGCCAAGAGCCCTACCAGTACTCAGTCACCCAAATCTTCCTTCTTGGCCAGTCTGAATCCCAAGACCTGGGGTAAACTGGGTGCCCAGACTAACAATGCTAACTCAGAACCCTCACGCACAGCTGGGGTGAGTGGCCTGGCAAGGGCACCTCCCAAGGACACAATTTCAAATAACAGGTACTGTTCAACCTTTTTATTATGATTAGATTTAAAAACTCTCATACTATTATCATCATTTATAAACAATGTTATGTTTTACTTCTCTTTTTTTAGAGACAAAATAAAGGCATGGATCAAAGAGCAGGCAAGTAAATTTGTGGAGCGCTACTTCAACTCTGAAAACGTAGATGGCAGCAACCCTGCACTGAATGTACTCCAGAGACTTTGCACAGCCACTGAGCAGCTCAACCTGCAGGTAAAATGTTCAGTCATCTTGTAAATTAAGAACTGTCACATATCGGGCAAAAAATTAAAGTAAATAAACGAATGGAAATAAATCAAAGTTGAAATTGAGTATATTGTGTGTTGAGATGACACGAAAACCTTCATCCAGTGCACCAGTAATCTAAAAATAATGATTGAATTCTTGAATTTATGCTGCACTCTGACACTGAGTCCTTCTTTCTGCTGTGGCATGTTCTCATTACTCAGGTGGATGGTGGTTTGGAGTGTCTGGTGGAGATCTCCAGTATTGTATCGGAATCTGATGTCTCATCTTTTGAGATCCAGCATAGTGGGCTGGTGAAGCAACTTCTGATCTACCTGACCTCTAACACAGACAGGGACTTGTTGAGTCGTGACATGCGGCTTAAAAGATTCCTCCATGTTTTTGCTGGATGTCCGGTGAGATGTTACACACAAAATGCTGTTTAGGCTCACGCCTATATTAACCTCTTAGTGTCAATTTGGATGCGATCTACTAATTCATAATGCTATATTTGTAGTAAACACAGTGTTGCTCAGTTGTTTTTTTTTTCTATAACAATTTTTTTGTAGGTTCCGGGTATGGAACCATTAGGTCGTGTAGACCCAGCAGAAAATGGGCCTTACTTGGCACTGGTGCACAAGATGAACAGCTGTCTGAGCCAAATGGAGCAATTCCCTGTCAAAGTGCATGACTTTCCCAGTGGCAATGGCAATGGCAGCCGGTCAGTTCTGTTTTTATCTGATTACTAAGTTATGCTGTATATGTAAATTTTTTTAATATTCTGTTTATATTAAATAATTTGCAACATTATCAATTTTTCCCTTCAGGGGCTCTCAAGCTCTCAAGTTTTTCAATACACATCAGCTCAAGTGTCAACTCCAGAGGCACCCAGACTGCACAAACGTTAAACAGTGGAAAGGCGGCCCTGTGAAGATTGATCCTCTGGCTTTGGTGCAAGCCATCGAGCGATATCTAGTTGTCAGAGGTGAGGGACGGCTCATGTTGCTCTTAACAGATTTATCGCTGGTATCTCCCAATCAATGGGGAAAACCGGGGCACTTAAAAACAGATGCATTAGGCTGTAGATGACATTGCCAGGTTCTCCATAGACAGCAAATTATTGTTTCAAAAGTTCTAGATGCACAGCAACATATCCTTGTAGTAATTTTTATCATCTTGACTTGACTTTGTCTTTACAGGCTATGGCCGAATTAGAGAAGAGGACGAAGACAGTGATGATGATGGTTCAGATGATGAAATAGATGAATCATTGGTATGTGATGGTATTTGTGTAGAATAATAAACCTAATATTTATAATCAACTTTCCAAAATTAAATGTTGTGATGTGATCATTGACAGTTTAGGCAAGTTACACATCACATATATTTTCTTATACTTTTACTGAAAGTCAGTTGTTGTTAATGTGCCATGTTGTTCCTTGGTTATCCAGGCGGCTCAGTTCCTTAATTCTGGTAGCGTGCGTCACAGACTACAGTTCTACATTGGTGACCACCTGCTACCATACAATATGACAGTATATCAGGCTGTACGCCAGTATAGTCTTCAGGCAGAAGAGGAAAGGGAGTCGACGGACGACGAGGCAAATCCACTTGGGCGAGCTGGCATCTGGACCAAAACACATACAGTATGGTATGTTATTTAAATTTAAATTTAACTTTAAATTTAAATTTAATTCACTCATTTTAAAATCTTTAGGTAAAAGAAGTCAGAACAATGTTTATTGCCTTTCAGTAGACTCGTGAGAGCCTCCAGTAACCTATTGTCCTGTCATGTTTCCTGGTAGGTATAAACCAGTGAGAGAGGACGAGGATGGCAGCAAAGATGCAGTGGGTGGAAAGAGGGGTCGAGCCCAGACCGCGCCCACCAAAACCTCACCTCGCAACGCCAAGAAGCAGGATGAGCTGTGGCATGGTGAGAATATAAAGCTCTTGTTTGAAACAGCTTATTGGTGCCATTGAAAAAAGCAGCCTTGATGCTTAAAATGGTCTAGAAATATAAGTGAAGAACTTGTAAATCTAGTTTGTGTCATGATCTTTTCAGATTTAGCTTTTTTTTTTCCAAATGATGTTTTATATTTGTGCCATTGTTTTTCATTGCGTTTAGATGGTGTATGTCCCAGCGTCACCAATCCCTTAGAGTCATACCTCACTTCGGAGCCACCAGAGACCATAACCTTTGATGACCCCTCTTTAGAGGTCAACCTGCTGCTGAGGGTCCTGCACTCCATCAGTAGATACTGGTTCTATTTGTATGATGTAAGTCAACGTCCCAAGAACTATTAACAAGCGTCTAAATTTTGTTGCTCTTAAAATTGTTAATAGAACCATGTTTTTTTTTTCTCTGAGGAACTAATATGAACTTACAGCTGTAAAACAAACAATGTTGTGTCAAAAAAATATACATGACAATAAATATATTAGTTACATGCATATGTTTGGTTACTTTGCAGAATGCTGCATGTAAAGAAATCATAGCCACCAGTGAGTTCATTAACAGTAAGCTGACAGCCAAAGCCAACCGTCAGCTGCAGGACCCACTGGTCATTATGACGGGAAACATCCCTACTTGGCTTATTGAGCTTGGAAAAACCTGGTGAGTGTTTCAGATGTGAATGGACAAAGTGTTTGAGTTACAGCCTGGATTGCTGATGAGTCTCATTTTCTTGTTTTGTTGTTTTTTTCTCCCTCTCTATAGCCCGTTCTTCTTCCCCTTTGACACCCGGCAGATGTTGTTCTATGTAACTGCTTTTGATCGTGACCGAGCCATGCAACGCCTTCTGGATACAAATCCTGAGATCAACCAATCAGATTCTCAGGACAGCAGAGTTGCACCACGTCTTGATAGAAAAAAGGTGCTGTGTGTTATTGTTGTAGTGAACCAGTCAGTGAGATCTATCTTTCTATATACAGATGTCAGTTCATTGCATTGGTTCGTTCATTTTGACTTAAACTGTTTATTCCCTCCTGTTTTCAGAGGACGATAAACCGCGATGAGTTGCTAAAACAGGCCGAGTCTGTAATGCAGGACCTTGGAAGCTCCAGGGCAATGTTGGAGATTCAGTATGAGAACGAGGTACCTTAATTGCTTTTTATGAGTGATGCCAAAGTATGTACCATAACACAGTAAAAAGTGTTTTTCTTTTTTGGAGCCTAACGTTTCTTCTACTTTCAGGTCGGGACAGGTCTTGGCCCCACTTTGGAGTTCTACGCTCTGGTGTCTCAGGAGCTCCAGCGGGCGGATCTTGGCCTGTGGAGGGGTGAAGAAGTCACTCTTGCCAATCCCAAAGGTACTTCATTCTCTCTCAGACGTGGATGATACAAGAAAATGCTTTTCCTGCTGAATGAACTAATGTGACCAGACCTACTCTGATAATATTTTTGACTTTGTTCAACAGGAAGCCAAGAAGGAACCAAGTATATGTTTAGCTCCAGAGGACTGTTTGCTGTTCCCTTCGGCAGGACAACCAAACCAGCACACATAGCCAAAATCAAAATGAAGTTCCGTTTCTTAGGAAAGCTAATGGCCAAAGCCATTATGGACTTCAGATTGGTAAATTCCATTTTACTTTCGACACTTGTATTTTCAGCTTAGATTGACAAGTGTCAAAATTCTTTGAGCTTTTTCATCAAAAACAACAAGTGAGTTTCCTCTTTTGTGTTTCCCAGCTCGACCTTCCCTTGGGGCTGCCATTTTATAAGTGGATGCTACGGCATGAGGCGTCGATAAGCTCCCACGACCTAGTGAACATTGATCCTGGGGTGGCAAAGTCCATCCAACATCTGGAGGATATTATCCGCCAGAAGAAGAAGCTGGAACAGGATCGCTCACAGGTGAATCGCAAGGATTTTAGGTTTAGGCTGCTTCTATGATCACCTGGTGCTGTTTTCAGGTTTTATGAAATTCACTTTTTTAAGTCACAAATTGGACTTGTCATTTACACTTCGCTAACTAGAAATGATTTGATCACACCTACAAGAATGCTCACATGTCTTCGTGTTTCATATTTCAGACAAGAGAGACCCTACAGCAGGCGCTGGAGAGCCTCAACATGAATGGCTGCTCAGTAGAGGATCTGGGTTTGGACTTTACCCTCCCAGGATTCCCAAACATTGAACTGAAAAAGGGTGGCAAAGATGTCCCAGTCACAATCTACAACCTGGAGGAGTACCTTAGGGTGTGTAATGTACTCCTTGGTTAAAATGAAGTGTTACAATTTGCCAGTCTTCAATGTGTTTATTCTACATTATCTTTTTTCTTTTTTTTTTTACCTCCTCTAGTTGGTGGTGTACTGGACTCTAAACGAAGGAGTGTCTCGACAGTTTGAATCCTTCAGGGAAGGGTTTGAGTCAGTCTTCCCCTTACATCACCTGCAGTATTTCTACCCAGAGGAGGTAACTGGTTTCCCGTTTCTTAATATTTTACTGGGTTGATTAGTAGATACACTTAACGGGATCACTACTTTAGCTAAACCTCACTTATGACCACATCATGTTTTAACCATTTAAACTGGTGGTGTTTGATTGTTTCAAGAAGACCTCTGTCTTTGTTGTGTCGATGTTGTCCTCCATAATTGTTCATTGCCTCCTTTCTCTTCCTGTAGCTTGACCAGTTGCTGTGTGGAAGTAAATCAGAGACGTGGGATGTCAAGACCCTGATGGAGTGCTGTCGACCGGACCATGGATACACACATGACAGGTGAGACCACGGGGATGGATGTGCCTGCACATGACCTCAAAATAAAAAAAAATGTCAAATGTGCTTTTAAATCAGTTTATCTAATTGCCATTTATATCAAACACTGATTATTTTAACAAACTGTAGTAATAGTTTTTTAGTTTTAGTTAATTGCTTGTACAACTTTTCCACTCACAAACCTCCACTTTTATTGCAGACAATGTTTGTGTCTTACTTATATCCTACCTGGACCCACTGTAGATACAAGCTTCAACATGTTTGTGTATTGTGTATGTGATGTTCTGCAGCCGTGCAGTTCGGTTCCTGTTTGAGGTTTTGAGCAGCTTCGATGCAGAGCAGCAGAGACTCTTCCTGCAGTTTGTCACAGGAAGCCCAAGACTGCCTGTCGGAGGTGAGTCACTTGGTGTTTTTTTTTTTACTTTTGTTGGGATCACTGTCTTAAATGGGGACTAACATTCAGTTTTAATCCTAATTTTAACAGTTAAGGGAGTGAAATTACTATATGATCTATTTTAGAGGTAGCTTTTGCATAGAACAAAGCAAAGATGGTGAGGTTCTCTGTGGGGATGTAAGAGTGAGGCTTGTTGTAGATCCAGGCGTATGTTGCAAACTTTGACCTTTTATTGGTTCAGCATGGTAATTCTGCCAATTAGAGGCTAGTATTGGCCAACACAGACCCACATCTACACTGAACACGTACTAAACTAAATTCTTTCTGAATGGGCCTTAATGGCCTTAATTGGTCCTGTGTCATTTTCTCTTCTACACTCTCACCTGGTGGTGGTCTCGTCTCCCAGGTTTCCGGAGCCTGAATCCCCCTCTGACGATTGTGAGGAAGACGTTCGAGTCGACGGAGAACCCGGACGACTTCCTCCCCTCAGTCATGACCTGCGTCAACTACCTGAAGCTGCCTGATTACTCCAGCATAGAGATCATGCGAGAGAAACTGTTGATTGCGGCTCGCGAGGGCCAGCAGTCGTTCCACCTTTCCTGATCTCGCCACATCTCACATTAAAATGCCTTCTACAGCGACTGATTAAATCAAGACTTCCTTCTTAGTTTTTTTGTAATCACTTACATTAAGGCTCCGTGTACAGCCTTCTTGTTAGAGAAAGCAGCTTGCAGAAAAATTAAGACTTTAAATATATATTTGCTGCCCCTGTCTCTCAAAAAAAATCTAAAAAATAAAAAAAATGGAAAGGTGTTCCATGACCTACAGAACTTAAAATATAGAAAAAGAGAGAGTTAAACTTATATCAGTAGTTGAGTAATGTTAAAAAAAAGATGAAAACATCTGGGTGACATTTTAAATTGCATTGCTATGTGATATTTAAAAAAGGGATGTCTCCTCCCTAGAGTGGTGGACAGCGTCACTGGGTGTTGGGGAAGAGTGGGGGTGGGGGGTCCATTGAGCAAGCTAGGTTTACTTTAGCTCCAAAGATCATTTGTACAGACAAATTTGCAGACTTTGCTCATTCTACACATTTGATAGAATAGCTCTTTGTTCTCATGTCTCCTCCCTCTCGGTTCGTCTGTTTGCATTTTGTTCTGTATTATATTGGTCCCGGTTTGTGTGTTGCATTTCAGTTCAGCTTTCCCCCCCTGTGTGTCTTTGCTTCAAGTTGTGGAAACGAGAGTTGCAGTTGGTTGAATGCGGGTAGTGACGAGCGCCTATTACGTTTCTTTCTTCCCCCTACCCCGGTTGAGATTGTGTTTCTGGCCTCCTTATTATAGAGCGCCTCAGCTCAAATGACGACTTGTAACCAGTGTGTTGATCAGGTAAATTTGTTTTGCTCTTCTTTTGATAGAGTTAGCGTCTTTCTGTTGGGCCCTACTGGAGGTGTAGGGTTATCTTAGTAGACCAAGCTCTGAGCAACCCTCAACACATAATGTAGCTGGGCACAAAATTTGGCTGGTCTCATTTTATCGTTTAATGGCCAGATAGCATTTCAAGTTCAAATAAAGTTTATATGCAGTTTCACACCCTGTTTGAGGTGGGAATGTCTGCTTTACCTTTTTTTTTTTTTATTTTTAAATTTTCTATATTGTCTTTATTTCTTGCTGTAGTTGATTATAATTTTTCTTTGCACTGCTGGCTTGGAACAAACCGTGGTGTGCACCTGCAGTCTGTGGCCAGGGGAGGGCGCCACTGTATGCTCTCTTGGCCCAATCGTTCATGTGCTGGTTTCTAAGATCTGCAATAATTTACTGCATCAGGTTCATGTTTTTACCTGAACATAAATAAAGTAACTGTTTGACTCAGTTGTGTTTATTCATAGTTTTATTTCTCTGTCGCCGTCGCGTTTTTGCCACATTGCTGTTTTTCTCTTGAAGCTGGCTACGAAGGATCACTTTTAAAAACAAGGCGTAGCACATGTTTTTCTCCATGGGATCCCATTGTGCACGGTGTTAGCCGGGTTGCCATGGCGACATTGCAAGATCCTATTGGACTGGAAAGTTGCTCCTCAGATCTCTGCAGGGTTCAGCATCAGTGTTTTAAGCGAATTCTTACCACCACTGTGTCCTAAACTAAGAATGTAATGTTCATAATCCAGGTCATTGGGTTTCATCATCGCTACTAGAAAAAAAAAGTTATGTTCACAGGCAAAAACCAATGTTTCCATCTTCTATATAAACTATTCTGTAACCAACGTGATGCTTTGTTTTCATTTGCATACTCTCGAAGTCTTACAGTCTCACGTCATGTTGGTAAATATTCATAATGTAATAATGTTACTGCTGAAGCTTACATTAGTCACACCAAGCTGTACTTTACCACAACCTGCCACGTTTCTTAGGCTGCACGGTCACGTTTGCCTTTCATTTAGTCACACAGAGGCTGAAACAGCTGGGAACACGTTTATTTCTCAGTTTCCTCTTGATTCTTGTCCGAAACTGCAAAAGCCAAGTCACGTTGATTCATTATAGGATTGTAACGTCGAGTGATTTTGCCGTGTTGCTACTTCTGCATGAGTTGTGACATTCCTTCCATTCTGACTCTCGCTGCACAACCTTGGCTCGTCCCGTCAGGCACCATCTGCATGATTGTGCTGTTTTCGGGCATCGTCTCCCTCGTGGTGTAGTCGAACTGTTATCGCAGAAAAGCAGCTCATCTTTTTCTTGCTGGCAAAGCTGCTGAGGCTTTTCTCCACCGGCACCGGCCTCCTCTTCCTCCTCCTCCTCCTCTTCCTCTGTCCCTCACTGCAGCCTCCTTCCTCCCTCCTCTCCTTCAACCTTCTCGGAAGCTCGCTTCCAAGGAGAGGTTATGGATGATGAGACTGTAAATGAGGAGGGTGCAGACCTCCTCTGCAGTGTGTGTGTGTTTGTGTGTGTGTGGCAGGGGAAGAGAGAGGTGATGTGCTGGGGGTGGAGTGTGTGAGTGGCGTCAGCTACCGTCGTCACCGTGCCTCCAAGACAGAGACGGTTTGAGCGCCCTCCCCTTCTCGCCCCCCCCCCCCCCCCCCCCCCCCCCCCCCCCCCTCCCTCAGCCTCCTCACCGTCCACCAGTCTCCTCACAGTCCTTCCTCCTGCGCACAGCTGAGGCTCTCCATCCCCTCTCCTCCCTCTCTCTCACTTTCACTCTCTCGCTTGCTCTCGCACGCTCAGTCACTCACACACCTCCTCCGTTGCTGCTGAGCCCAGCCGACAGCTCAGAGCTCAGAGGACACGCTCACACAGAACAAACCGAGGATCAGCAGAATGAGGATCGGCGTGTTCGGCGTGCCGGCGGCTCCCCGCTGCCGTCCCACGCAGAGCGTACGGATCTTCTCCTCCCCCCCGCTCCTGCTCCTCCTGGCGCTGCTGAGCACCGGCGCCGTCGCTTCCCCGTTCCAGCTGGCCCCCGACACCCCGGCCCCGGCGGAGCCCACCCCGACCCGGGCCACACCTCGGCCGGACCCCTGCGAAGGGCGCCCCTGCCTCAACGGGGGCTCCTGCTCCGGGCTGGAGGGGCCGGAGGACTCCTGGGAGTACACCTGTACGTGCAGCCAGGGCTTCACGGGACGCAACTGTGAGGTAGGACCTCTGCTGGGGGGGGGGCATTACTTAGGAGACACATCGCACCGATGATGAGGTTTGGCTTGTTTGCTTCGGCCTTCTTCACACATTAAAGCAGTGAAAAATCACACGTTGAAAACAATGCAGTAAAGATGTTGATGTCATTCTCACATTAGTTTCAGCCGTGTCGCTCTTCTTTCATCATATCAGAGCTACTGCTCCCATTATCTGCTCCTGTTAGCGTTTCCCCTCAGGTGATGCCTTTATTAATCTGAACGCATGTGAACACAGAGGTGCCTGCTCTCTGCTGCTGCTGCTGGATGTGTTTTTTTTTTAACGGGAGCATGTGCTGTCACCGAGACACAGAGATGAGTGCTGCGTTGCTGTGGCAACAGGAGGAGAGAGAATGAGAGAGTCAGAGAGACGCAAGTGAAAACTGTGGATGTGTGAGAGCATATGGAGGAGAGACGTACTGGTTTGTGTGTCACGCGCATGCTGGTTTTACTGGTCCCTTCCACAAAAGTGAATGGAAGGTGCCGTCCTTCAGTTGTTCTTTTACTGCTCTAATGGGAAAACTGATGTGAAAATGTTAAAATCTGTGTTAATGGGTGTAATTATGTGGGACATTTATTATTATAAATAGGATAAATGATTTTTGCAAATGTCACCTACTTGAATTCATTTTAATCATCAGTATTAAGTCAGCTTTTAAGAAGTGGAGCTTTGCTTTAGTGGATGTTAGAATTGAAATATCAGTTCTGGAGTTTAAATGGTAAATTACTAATCAAATTTGACCCGAGCATGTTTAAAAATATTATTGAAACCACCAGCAGAATCCTTTGAGCGGCTGAGACCCTTTTGTTCTGTCAAATCCAAATTTGACTTGTAGATTTTCCTCTTCTCCTGCTTTTGAAGCTACCGCACTTGTGGCTGATATTAGAGGAGACACTGCAGCATTGTCTTCGCAGGGTTGGACCGCAGCCTTCACAGAGGACCGGGTCTGAGCCCGGTCTGGGCACCGACCCACTGCGAGCTCTGCCTCAACCCTAGTCTACGTCCTTCTCTCAAGGACGATATGAAAGTCTCCCTCGGCTCCTTTTTTTCTTATATTAATTCATCACTTTATTGATGTCCACATAAAGCTGCTCTTCAGACCTGCTGCAGGTTAACAATGAACAGACCGTGGCTGAGCTCTGAGTCATGCTGGGGTGAGAGGGAGCATCTGCTCACGGCGGCCTGGAGGAGAAATGAGTCTGCTGCAGCATCACTGAGTGAGGAGGCAAGGTGACGGGGGGGGGGGGGGGGGGGGGGTATCAGCCAACAGGTGGCAGCAGGCACTTCATCTGTGCATACATTAGCTGTATTGTTTGAGTGGAGCAGAGACACGAGCGTCTGACCCGACCGCTCCGTCCTTGGACGTCCTGCTTTGGTCCCTCACAATAGAAAGGAGCCTCCAGCTGTCGACGTGGAACCATCAGCGTTCACACACACGCTTCGCTGCGACATCTTCTGCAGCTTCGCTCGGCACCGGAGCAGAGCGGCTCCGTTAACGTCCCGCTCTCCGGTCCCGCTCGTTTCCTCTCTGTGGAAACTGGAGCAGTGGTCAGTCGAGAGCTGGTAAATGATGTGACTCGCATCCTGTGCTCTGTGCGTGCGTCACAACACAGATGGCCTGGTGAGCAAGGAGGAAGAGGAGGAAGAGGAGGAGGAGGAGGGCAGATCGAAGCAAGAATTAGGGGAGCGAAGCAAAGGAGAAATGAGTTGGCCAAAAGACAAAGAGGAAGGATTGGGCTCTTCTTCAGCTCTTCCTCAGCTCTTCTTCAGCGCCGCCAGCTCTTGGTTTTAGAGTTTAGTGAAGAAAAGCTGATGTAAACGCCTTTAAGTCACGGTCGACCTCTTCTATCACTTTAACTGTCCTCCAGTCTCGGTTTATGTGCTTTGGTCAATGCATTGGAGCAACGTCTGAGCTGAATCTGTAGATCCAGTAATTGAACCCTGTTGCGCCCATTGATTTTCAGGTATTTTACAACAATCTGCCTGCGTTGCTAATGTTCCATACGTCTCCATACGCTTTCATCTTTTCACATCAGCCCGCAGCCCGTGAGCGGCCCTGCTGGAAGCCATCGCCCCTGGCCTTTCTGTGAGGAATCAGCTCCTCGACCCCCGCCTCATTCATTATTGAAAGGCCTGTTGTGCCTTGATGGATCTGGAACCTTGCTCCAGAGCCCAATGGGCCAGTGGCAGCGCAAATCAGCCATCCATCATGAAACCAGTCCGGGGAGCGCAGCCATTGAGCGCTAGCAGGCTCTTAAGGCCGAGCTCAGATTTACTGGACGAGCCCCACATTATAAACACAATGCATTATTTAGCTTGCTGTTATTTGGAGAGGGGCTGCGGGACTGAAGGTGGTGAAGGAGGCGATATATCTGAGGCAGCGCTGAGGCTATTTAGCTGTTTGTGCAGCAGCTAGTTGTGCCTCAACCTAATAAAAGCACAAACAACATGGCAGTGATGGACGGCAGCGTCTTTTCCTCTGGAGCGGCAGAACAGGAGCCACACTCAGGCAAGCGTTCTTGTTCTCGTGTTCCGCTCCCATTGGAATGTTCAGGTGGCGATTTTAAAACGCTCCGAGGAAACTCAGTCAAGTCAGTTAAAGAAAAAAATAAAACAAGGAGCTGACGTTTGCAGTGAGGCTCTGACAACCAGCCCACACAAAACTCATGCATTAAAAGACCGTTCCTCTCCTGACGGCGCAGAGAAAGTAAACAAAGCTGAGTCTTCAAGCTGCTTAATGCAGTGGTGAGAACTGAGTGTTTCTGTGTGTGTGTGTGTGTGTGTGTGTGTGTGTGTGTGTGTGTGTGTGTGTGTGTGTGTGTGTGGGCTTCAGCCAATTAAGCACCAGTCTTTGGTTTCTGACTTGTTTGTGTGCTGTGGTCTTTAGAAGTAGCTCTGGCTGCAGCCAAGCCTTATTATTTTTATTGCTTATTACTGATAGTAGGGATTCCTTTTTTCTAATTGAAACTGTAATTAAACCCAGAAAATCAACGGATCATTATATTTAAGACAGAACCAGTCAACATTTGTGCTCCCAAATCATTAAGCCTCAGTTGAATGAGTCCATTTTCAGTCCATCGTGTTGGCTTGGGCAGCAGTGACTCTCTCCACATGATGATTTCATGTTTGATCATAAGTCGCATATTTCCTCCCACCGTCTGGTTCGGGGCTCTGCTGCCTCCGGGTCTGGAGAAGTGAATTTTCTAGGTATCTAACAGGATTATGTCAGGGCTTAGCACGCATTTGGTGACGCGGCAGGACAATAACGCTAGACATCAAAGTAAACGTAGCACGGACCGACTCCAGACTGAAACCGGGCCTGTCGGAACCCGAGGCGATTAGAACCTCGCGACGGAACCGCTGAGAAGGTGACGCAGCCGAACGCGCAGCAAAACGGGAGGTTCGAGCTCACGCGCTCATAAATTCTAGAGGGAAATAGCAATTAAAGCATTAATTCCACTGGAGTCGCTGATAAATTATGATTATGAGGCGTCATGGTCAAACGGCTTAACAACAACTATTCCTCCCGTCAGCTTCCTCTTAGCTTCATAGCGACTTTTTTTTTTCACTCTCTGCAGTCAACGCGCCTCCCATCGTTGTGTCATTGATTCTTTAATTTCCTCAATCCTTGTGCTGGATTTTAAAAAAAGCCCTTCCAGCGACTCTGGTTTAGTTCAGGTGTGTCTTTATTGCTTTGCGTCCGCCCTCGTTGCTATTTTCATCTTTAATGGAGCAGCGCTGCGTTACCGTAGCATCCCGTAAAAAGGGCCGGAGCGGCTCCTACTCGGCAGTAACTCGCCCTCCGCTCCGACACCAGCGTCGCTTCTAATGACCGGCCTCGTTGTCGGTGTCAACATAATGAGCGCGTGTGTGACACCGGGGACGTGTTTGTTTGTGTGCGCGTCTAAACGCTCAGTCGGCCCCGCGCGCGGAGCCGCGTCCCCTGGTTTCTCCCGGATCAGAACCACTCTAGGACATTTTCCGGCGGTTTGGATCAGAGAGCATCTGATCCGAAAGCTCCACAGCTGCTGGTTCCGCTTCAGAACCTATAAATCAGACAGCATGAGCGTGAACGACGCCGGCCACGGTCACGGCGGCGCCGCAGCGGGGGGTCCGTGTGATCCGTGTGAGCGGGACTGACGCTAATCTGCGCTTTTCACCGAGAGAGAGGCAGTGATTTAGCGTCAGACGCACAACGGACTCCTGCTCTTCCCTCCGCAGACGCGCACAACGGGGCGAGTGAAGTCGATCTGACAACATTTTATATAATGGAGCCAACTGGGAGACAAGCCAGCGCGCTGTGGTGGATGTGTGGGCGCCGGAGTGTGTCGTGCGCATCTCCTCTGCTGCAGACAATAAATGCCAACTTAATCCCAAAAAAAAAAAAAAAAAAGAATTCCTTCAGGACCAGCAGAGCACCTCCGACAGAGAGAGGAGCGAGGCGCAGTCACAGCCCGAGGTGTTAGACACAGAGATTAGCTCGCATTAACAGCTGGGCCTGTCTGCCAGTTGATAGGAGCGCTGCTGTGGAACATCGGCCTGTCTTTTGGGGATTGTGCTGGAAGTTTATTCATCAAAATATAAATATACGTCAAAAAATGTGACTTTGCAGCCACAGCTAGGCTTCAGTCCGACTAGACGTGGCGGCGAGCAGGTGACGCTGCTTTAGTGGAGGAAGAGGAGGAGTGAAGAGGAAGCTGAGGATGGAGAGGGCGCAGCAAAACACAGAGATTGATTCCCGTTAGGAATGAGTTAAGATTCCACGTGGAGGAATCCGTCCTCTCTGCGGCGTCGTCTCCTGCTGATTCGCTGCGCTCCCGCGGCTCCGGCCGCGCGTCGCTGCGGGATTGCGCTGACTTGCGGCTTTTGCGCGAGCGTTCGCAGTATTTCATGAAAATGTTGACAGTCGCAGCGCGTGCGCTCGAGAACGCAATGGTGATACTTTAACGAAAGGAATTTAGGGGTACAGGACTATGCAGACGTATACGCGTCGTCCTATTCCTGGAACAATTCAATTATCGCTGTCACTTCATTTGTCACTTCACCTGATGGAACAATGGAACGCTGGACGGGGTTCCCGTGGAACCACCCCCTTCACCGTGGAGCGTGTTCTCGATGCGGTCCGTTCCTCCGCGGGGACGAGGCCGGTGGGAGGAGAGCGATGAGACGCGTCCAGCATCGCCTCCTTCTACAGCACGAGGCCCAGATTTCACTGCGGTGCCCCCATTCCTCTTCTGGGGTTTCCATGGCAACAGAGCAACGACGAGGGGAGCCGAAGAATCAACAGGTGGGGCCGCGCGCAGAGCATCGGAAAACGTCTCAACTGCTTCCCACGTGCGTGTTTGTGCGCGTGAAAGGAAGCGGCAGCGCGCGTGGCCCACATTCAGCACCAGGAGGTCGGTATAATTCAACTTTTAGCGAGTTATTCGTGTGCACAAAAAGCCCCCCTGCTGTTCGCCGACTTCCGGAGAGGCAGGTAGGATGAGTGGCGATGATGTTCGTCAGATTTGCTGGTGACAATGGGAACAGGATGTTCCAGTTCCAGCGTCTCGGCGACTAATTCCCAGTGGCAGCACGACCGGCTTCACACCTATTTTTATCCCGACGTGAAGCAGGATGTTGGACGTTTTAACATCTGCTACGCGCCTGTTTGAAACAAAAACGATGCGACCTGAATGGAACCTGCCACGTCTTTGACTCGCAGCCAGCAACTGTTTCGCTTTGCTGCCACTGTCTGTTTAATCACGTCAGCGGTAGGTGTTTTTTCATAGGGTGAACGTTGGTAGGAAACCTTCTGTGTATGTGGGTCAGAGCGAACGCACAGCATCCGTCAGACTGTCCGTTGGATTTGACTTTCCAGAGTTTTACTCGTGGAGGAAGACGAGTATTTGTTCCATAACTCATAAGTCAGAAACTAAACAGTCTGTCGAATGCAGACACACACTCACCTGCAGCTTCATTGCTGATGCAGGTCAATACATACTGCACGTTTATTATGGAGGCCACGGAGGCGTCACATTAAGAGGTGTTTAATGTTGTTCTGTGTGAATCAACGGAGCACAGAATAGAAATATGTGTGAGGCCAATTACAGGTAGTGGTTATGACATATGGACAGTAACACAGCAAAACGCCTGTCTGTTCGGAGCAGACTTACTGGGTTCTGTTCTGGAAGCGCAGATCTCTGGTCCAAAGGCACTTTACAATCTAATTACAATCACGTCTATGCAAATATCAAAAACGCCGCATAATTACTTAAATATGAAGAAACGCAAGGCCAAGACTTAGATGATCGAAGATGAAGAGTTTAAATACAGATGGAATAATTTACTCCGCAGCAGGAATGGTCTCAGCAGTGACACAGAGCCCACATTAAAGTCCCAGCTCATCAAGAGGAACTCTGGTGTTGCTGCAGAAATGGGGAATCAAGCGGACGGGCTGCGTCTGTGACAGCAGGAAGCCGCGTGCGGGAGATGGAACGGACAAAAAAAAGGAATGCCGCCTATCTGTCAGCGCTGCATCTGATACGTTCACAAAGAGCCCGAGAGCTCCTGATCCATTTTAGTCCCCGTCTGTTAGAATACGGAGACAGACAACTGTGTCCCGGCGAGTCCCCTGCAGCCCGGCTCCACTCGGTTCGGTATAAATAGAGCTACGCAGCACCTCCTGCTCTCACTTAGTATTCTCCCCGCTCCTCCTCCTTCTCCTCCTCCTCCTCCTCCATCTCTACCTCTAAGTAATTGTCTTAGAGGTAGAAGCAAAAACAGGCAGGTGGTAAATTACAGCATGAAGGACAGTTTTGCGCCCCCCCCCCCCCCTTTTAACATCTCGCCTCTGCTGCTACATTTCCATCTATTTATGCATCAAGGCGAGAGTGAAACGTATCAAGGTGCTCAACCGTGTTTGTGTGGATCGCAATTTTAAAAGAGGAACTGCTCTTTGAAGCCACTGGGCAAGGAAGTGATGAGGACGTCTGAAAGGGGGGGGGGGGGGGGGGCAGCAGCCGCTTTGATGTGCAGAAATAGATAACATTAAAGGCTGTCTGACAAAAACCCACTTTCTGTACGTGGATGGATGGGAAGCAGATGGCTGCAATGGTTTGGAGGGTGTTTTTGGGGAAACGTGAGCCATGTGCGAATGATGACAATAATAATGTGGCAGCTACTGTTTCAGAGTTTCTGCAGCAGGTTGCGATGTTCAGAGGGAGACGGTGGAGACCAAACCCGAGATAAAAGATACTTAGATCATATGTATCAGGTGGGCAGAAACGCAGCTTAAAAGAGACAAAGCAAACAAACGTTGGCTTCCAGCTGTCCTGTCAGCTGATGCTGATGCTTGTCAGTTTCCCCGCTGTGACTGACAGCTGACACACTTCCGTTCTATGATATGTCAAGAGAGTAACGTGTGGTGCAGACGCTGAAGTGAAGGATTTCTCCAGAACCTGCCGCTGATGGTGACTAGATTCTTCAAACCACGCCAAAAGGATGGTGACGTCAGCGCCAGCGTTTCAATCCTGCAGCTCTCAACTTTGCACAGATCTCATTTGCTTTGAAAAAGAAGAAAAATTCGAGTGACTTTTACTCCGACACCATTAATTTATTACACCGTGTCTTAATGGAACTTGAATAGCCTTGTTTGTGCCTCAGCTTTTATATCAGCCGTCAAACTTCCCAGCTGCCGACTGGAATCACGTCCGTCTAACACTAAACAACCAAAGGCCGCGCCGTCCCCGAAATGGGTCGAGAATCGGCGCGCCTCGGGTCCAGTCTGCGTGACGGACGGAGGTTCATGTCTGCGTGAAATGTGCAAAACACCGACGCATCGAACGAACTGCTGTGCGTCTTCCTCGGTGACGTGATGCGACAGAAGTGGGTAAAAAAACCGTCATCCGAGGATCTTTACTGTGTCTGAACCGACAGCCAAAGTGATGAGACTGGTTCACGAGAGCTTTTCTGCTTGGTGCTTTTCTGACTGATGGCAGCAATAAATCATAACAACAATAACGTCTGCGCGGAATACAGACAGACTATTGCTTAAGGCTGCGAACGCTCCATTACTCTGTCTTTGAATATTCCTGTCAGCACGACTTATTTGGCTCATTTTATTCTCCTGACTTACCTCCTGTCGGTTTTAGTGCAATTTTCCAGCGGGGACATTTCTTAATCAGCTGCCTTTGTGTGCACAATGTCATTTGTTCCTCTCACTGCGAGCCTTTGATGTCACATGGACTTTTGTTTTATAGTAAGTAATGTTTCATTCATTTAAAAATGTATCTCTGACGCAAAATGCTAATAAAATCTACTTTGTATGAATACATTTTATAAGAGCCCTAATATCATTCACTTTAGGGCCTCTGAGACTTGATGAGAAGCTGCGGCAAAGGTAGAAAATCACCAGGACTCGCTCAGAACAAAGCTGCTGCTAAAATATTCATACGAAGGAGGCACATTATCCTTTCATATTTCAACAAACATTATTTTACAATTTCTCCTCCGTGCAGACGTTAACATGGAGACGTTATTCATGGCGGTCAGTCAGTCAGGTCCTGGGTTATTGGCTGCAGCCGTCGCGTGGAGTGGTTCAGTTTTTTTCACCAGAGCTCCGTGTTACGTAAAGGGGGCGTTTCCGGCGTGGCCGCCCGTCGGTGGGAACGCTTGACGCGCTCTTGCATCATGATGTGAGGCGTCTATAAACAGCCTGGGTCTCGGCACGTACCTCGGTGAAGCAGTCACTGATCTCGTGCACGCAGCCGGTGATCCACCTGCGCTGCATCTGGATCCGTGGGGTCGCCCCGCTCGTCTCGCACGCGCTCACTGTACAGTAAACACGTCGCCGTGGCGTGTTCAAACATAATCCCGTGGCTGCGTGGAAGATGGCGTTCTCGCGTCTCCTTGCCTCGATTAATACTGTGTTTTAAATGTATTTGCACCCTCATTTAATTACACTGCGGGATCGTTTTTGTTACTGTTTATATAATCGGATCACATCCCAGGGCTCAGACCTTATAATAGGAGGCTGGAGGGAACCTGAAGGGAAAAATAACTCCACTGAGGAACGATTTTCGAGCATTATTCCATCACCATCATGAATTAAGGATTTCGTTTTCGGGGCTCGTTACAGCGCAGTGCTGCACCTTCAAGATAAAAATGACTGCTGGCTAAATAAAAGTTTAATTTGGTTCATTTAGCTAATTGGTGAGTGATTGATTGTATAATTAGGGCTGTTGCAGTCACGTAGTCCTGTTTTAATTCCCCACCGTGGTGTCGCTCCGTGTGTTGAGGCTCTGTTTTCTCCCCTGTTTGGCTCCTGTCACGCAAAAACAACGCAGAGAGATTCTCGAGTTTCCCTCGGTAGCTGCAAAATGCCTGACAAAAACACGCTCCGTCTCCAAAAAAACATGGATCTAGATCAGGCGCATGCATTTTTAAGTTCTTCCCTCATTAGTAAAATATGAAGCGTAAGACCCTCGCAGACGCGTCACTCGAGGCTACAGTCGCAAGTCGTGCACATCATTAGCTGTAGCTGCATCGCTGTGACCTGAAAGCTGTACGTTTAAATACTATGTCTGTCACATAACAGATGGTGCATGGATTAACATCCTGCAAGATGTTCCAGATGCACGTGAAGAAGTTTAAAGAGCCACTATGTTGGACTTAATCATGCAAAAACCCTCTTTGGTTGTTGATGCAATCTTTCTGCAATAATACTACTTATAACTATTCCCCCTGTTCCATGGAGTCAATTCAATAGTAAAAAAGGCTTTCAGAGTCAGATTCTAATGATTTTCTCATTCTCTAATTAATTGCCATTCGTCATTGTCCCGAGAGCGGCCAAAGTTTTCCGTCGAGTGTCTCTGAAAACGCCGCGTGTACCTGCTCTGCTCCCCCTCCCCCTCCTCCTCCGCTGCGGAGGCGCCGGAAACTGGCGAAACGACGATAGCGGGCTCAGATGTGGAAGTAAGTGGATTATGAGCCGGATCATCTGTCTGCGGCCGCGCGGTGGCAAATATCGAGACCGCGCGTGCGGGGAACAAATGCGGCGAGGCCCCGAAAGCTCACGTTCACACACACACACACACACACACACACACACACACACACACACACACACACACACACACACACACACACACGTATTGTTCTGTGCGCTAATTGCTTTCATGTTACCTAGCTACCGCTGCTATGGCAACACATCTCGGTCATTATAAGGGAGCTTCATCGCTCTCTTCCTTCAGGGGACCTCGTGAGTGACCACTCGTACGACTCATACTTTCAAAATATTGGTAACAGCCTGATAATGTTTGCATTATCTGCGTCGCAGTGTGACCTTTGACCTTCATACTTCATTCTCATAAACAGCATGTACTGTAGCTGGTGTGGCGATGCTAAGACTCAACTCGCCCATCTGATGTGTCTGTAATGAGGCCAACAGGCGGTTTCTTGATAACGCTTAATAATCCGCTGGGTAAAATTCCCTTTCACTCCTCCCATAAGTCAGAGGGCAGCTTCACATGCACAGAGCTGCTTGATTTACCGTAATGACTTGCTCAAGGACAATTCTGCCAAGCTTTCTTATTAAAGGTTCGTCTCATTAATCACCAACCGCGGAGCTCAATGAACCACTATTTAATGCTTCTAACACTTAGGCAGCACAGCACAAGTGTTTCAATTGAACAATCTTCATTTCCACTATAATTAAAGCCAAATTACTAGTACATTTTTAAAAGGCTTCCAAGGAAACGACAGACCAAAGTGTTTCTAAATTGTTAATTCTTCTTAATATTTAATGCGATTTTTAAGTTAAACATCTTTTGGTGTCGTATTAAAGTCTGACTTGGAGGTAGTGAATCAGTTGCGAGTCATCTGTGTATTGACAATTCTGTGTCATGATGTGGGTAAAATAAGATAAAATGTGACCTCCTTCCTGTAACTTTTTGCTACATCAGCACTTTAGGAAGCTTTGAATCTCACAAAACACTTGCAGCTGCAGTTTTCATGCTCTGGGGCTAATTTATGTAGCGCGGGTGCATCCAGCTTCAACCTATATGTTAATGCCCTGTTTGTGGGAAAGGTGTGATTTACAACGTTGCTCGTGTCTTTTATTTACACTCACAAACAGAAATATGCATCTGCTGAGTGTCACCTGTAAGTTATGACGTCCAGAATGGACACGCAGGAAATTAAAGCGAGCGTGAATGCGGCACATCTGCAGCAACGGCTTCGTCCCCTCTGGGTTTACAGGATGGTGAAGCAGCGTTGCTGCTCCTCTCCGTCCGCCTCTATTGATCTCCTCCTCCTCAGGTGGCCGTCCTAAATTAGCAAATAGATCACAGCACCTCGTGAATTAATT